>NC_029775.3:39384898-39385693 GCF_000817695.3 Arachis duranensis
TTTTAAAATTTTTCTTGCATTTTTCGAAAATTTTATGCATTCATAGTGTTCTTCATGATCTTCAAGTTGTTCTTGACAAGTCTTCTTGTTTGATCTTGATGATTTCTTGTTTGGCGTTGTTTGTTGTTTTTCATGTGCATTTTTGCATTCATATTTTCCATGCATTAAAGATTTCTAAAGTTTGGTGTCTTGCATGTTTTCTTTGCATCAAAAATTTTTCAAAATTATGTTCTTGATGATCATCATGATCTTCAAAGTGTTCTTGGTGTTCATCTTGACATTCATAGCATTCTTGCATGCATCTTGTGTCTTGATCCAAATTTTTCATGTTTTGGGTCATTTTTGTGTTTTTCTTTAAAAATTTCAAAAATCAAAAAAATATCTTTTCCTTATTTTCCTCCAAATTTTCGAAATTTTGGGTTGACTTGGTCAAAAAATTTTTAAAAAATTAGTTGTTTCTCTCAAGTCAAGTCAAAATTTCAATTTTAAAAATCTTATCTTTTCAAAATCTTTTTCAAAAATTTTTCTTTTTATTTTTCGTTTTTCCAAAAAAATGTTTTTCGAAAAAAAAATCAATAAAAATACAAAAAAAAAATTTAGAAAATCATAAAAATCAAAAAAATATTTTGTGTTTCTTGTTTGAGTCTTGTGTTAATTTTTAAGTTTGGTGTCAATTGCATGCTTTTAAAATTTTTCTTGCATTTTTTTTCGAAAACTCCATGCATTCATAGTGTTCTTCATGATCTTCAAGTTGTTCTTGACAAGTCTTCTTGTTTGATCTTGATGATTTCTTGT
>NC_029775.3:39386640-39387863 GCF_000817695.3 Arachis duranensis
GAGTTCTTGAAATTGATGCTCTGAATGCCATAATGGCTCAGAACAGAGTGTTGACTCAACAGGTCAACATGATCTCTCAAAATCTGAATGGATTGCAACATGCATCCAACAGTACTAGAGAGGCAGCTTCTGAAGAAGCTTATGATCCTGAAAACCCTACCATGGCAGAGGTTAATTACATGGGTGAACCTTATGGTAACACCTATAACCCATCATGGAGAAATCATCCAAATTTCTCCTGGAAGGATCAACAAAAGCCTCAACAAGGCTTTAACAATGGTGGACGCAATAGGCTGAGCAATAGCAAGCCATATCCATCATCTTCTCAGCAACAGACAGAGAATTCAGAACAAAACATTTCTAATTTAGCCAATATAGTCTCTGATCTGTCAAAGGCCACTTTCAGTTTCATGAATGAAACAAGATCCTTGGTGGACGAAATTGTGATCACATCAATATAGCATTAATATATTTATTGTAGGATTGTGGAACTTAGGATTTTTGGTATGAGTGGGCACAATTCCGTTCAACTGACCAGCAAGTGTACTGGGTCGTCCAAGTAATACCTTACGTGAGTAAGGGTCGAATCCACAGAGATTATTGGTTTGAAGCAATCAATATTTATTTTATTGATCTTAGTCAGGATATCAATAGGATTATTTGGATTAAAAGTGAAATTATTGGAATTGATAAAAGAGGGAACAATGTTACTTTGATTTGCAGTATTGGGGAATATGTTGGAGTTTTGGAGATGCTTTGTCCTCTGATTTCAACTCTTCCTTGAGATCCTCTTCTCACACGCAGGTTCCTTCCATGGCAAGCTCTATGTAGGGTGTCACCGTTGTCAGTGGCTACTTCCCATCCTCGCAGTGAAAACTATGCACGCACTCTGTCACAGTACGGCTAATCACCGGTTGGTTCCCGCTCCTACTGGAATAGAATCACTCTTTTGCGTCTGTCACTAACGCCCAGCAGGTTAAAGTTTGAAGCACGTCACAGTCATTCAATCCCGGAATCCTACTCGGAATACCACAGACAAGGTTTAGACTTTCCGGATTCTCATGAATGCCGCCATCAATCCGGCTTATACCACGAAGATTCTGTTGGGGAATCTAAGAGACATTCATTCAGTCTGATGTAGAACGGAGGTGGTTGTCAGGCACACGTTCATGGGTTGAGGAAGGTGATGAGTGTCACGGATCATCACCTTCTCCACAATGAAG
>NC_029775.3:39402690-39404247 GCF_000817695.3 Arachis duranensis
TGCTCATTAGTGAACTAGATACTTGGATTCAGAGAACTCTACCTCAAAAGAAACAAGATCCTGGCAAGTTTTTAATACCTTACACCATTGGCACCATGAGCTTTGAAAAAGCTCTATGTGACCTAGGGTCAGGGATAAACCTTATGCCACTCTCTGTAATGGAGAAGCTGGGAATCATTGAGGTACAACCTGCCTTGTTCTCATTACAATTGGTAGATAAGTCATTGAGACAAGCTTATGGAATAGTAAGGGACATACTAGTAAAGGTTGAAGGCCTTTACATCCCTGCTGATTTCATAATCCTAGACACTAGGAAGGAAGATGATGAATGCATCATCCTAGGAAAACCTTTCCTAGCCACAGCAGGAGCTGTGATAGATGTCAACAGAGGAGAATTAGTCCTTCAACTGAATGGGGACTACCTTGTGTTTAAGGCACATGGTCATCCCTCTGTGACAAAAGAGAGTAAGCAGGAAGAGCTTCTCTCAGTTCAGAGTCAAGAAGAGCCCACACAGTCAAACTCTAAGTTTGGTGTTGTGAGGCCACAACCAAACTCTAAGTTTGGTGTTCAGACCCCATATCCAAACTCTAAGTTTGGTGTTGGGACTACACACTAACATTGACCTGATCACCTTGTGGCTCCATAAGAGCCACTGTCAAGCTATTGACATTAAAGAAGCGCTTGTTGGGAGGCAACCCAATTTTATTTATCTAACTTTTATTTTATTTTATTTCATTGTTATTTTGTGTTTTATTAGGTACATGATCATGAGGAGTCACCAAAAAAATCAAAAAAATTAAAAACAGAGTCAAAAACAGAAGAAAAAAAGTTTTCACCCTGGAGGTAGCACAGACTGGCGTTCAACGCCAGTAAGATGCATCTGGCTGGCGTTCAACGCCAGAACAGAGCACCATTCTGGCGCTGAATGCCAGAAACAAGCAACATCCTGGCGCTGAACGCCAGGAATGTGCCTGGAGGAGACAAGCTGGCGTTAAACGCCAACAACAAGCATGAAACTGGCGTTCAACGCCAGAAACATGCATTACATGGGCGTTGAACGCCCAGAACGTGCACCAATGGACGTTTGAACGCCAGAATGATGCACGAAGGCAATTTACATGCCTATATGGTGAAGGAATGGTATTTCTTTTCACCTCAGGATATCTACTAAAAATTAACTGAAACATGCTAAAATCTACATGAAATTACCCCCAAAAAGCGTATAAAATATCCGCTCATCAATCCTCCATCAGAAATCTAGAGGCACAAGTGGGCCAGCTGAGTAAGAAAGTTATTGAAACTCCTCCCAGTATTCTCCCAAGCAATACAGAAGAGAATCCAAAAGGAAAGTGCAAGGCCATTGATCTGATCAAAGTGGTCGAATGCACTAGGGAGGAGGAGGACGAAAATCCTAGTGAGGAAGACCTCCTGGGACGTCCTTCAAGCAAGAAGGAGTTTCCTAATAAGGATCCAGAGGAATCTGAGGCTCATCTAGAGACCATAGAGATTCCATTAAATCTCCTTCTGCCATTCATGAGCTCTGAAGACTATTCATC
>NC_029775.3:39407085-39409006 GCF_000817695.3 Arachis duranensis
GGAGATGTCTCCATTGAAGAAGACAAGCCCATTACCAAGAAAAGGATGGAGCAAACAAGAGAAGCTCCTCACGGCCCTCAAGAAGAACATGAAGAAGTTCATCATCAACAAATTCCTGAGATGCCTCAAGGAATGCACTTTCCTCCCAACAACTATTGGGAGCAACTCAATACCTCCTTAGAAGATTTGAGCCATAATGTGGAACAATTAAGGGTGGAACATCATGAGCACTCCATCATTCTCCAAGAAATAAGAGAAGACCAAAGAGCAATGAGGGAGGAGCAACAAAGGCAAGGAAGGGACATAGAAGAGCTTAAGGACATTGTTGGACCTTCAAGAAGAAGACGCCACTAAAGATGGATTCATTCCTTGTTCTTTATTTCTTTCTGTTTTCGGTTTTTAGTGTCGTGTTTATCTATGTTTTGTGTCTCTACTTCATGATCATTAGTATGTAACCATGCCTTAAAGCTATAAATAAAATCCATTAGTCTTTCACCTCTCTTAAATGAAAAATGTTTTAATTCAAAAGAACAAGAAGTACATAAATTTTGAATTTATCATTGAATTTAATTTAATTATATTGATGTGGTGACAATACTTTTATTTCTGAATGAATGATTGAACAGTGCATATGTCTTTTGATATTGATGTTTATGAGTGTTAAAATTGTTGGCTCTTGAAAGAATGATGAACAAAGAGAAATGTTATTGATGATCTGAAAAATCATGAAATTGATTCTTGAAGCAAGAAAAAGCAGTGAAAAAGGAAGATGGCGAAAAAAAAAGAAAAGCGGCGAAAAAAAAATAGAAAGAAAAAGAAGGAGCAGTAGAAAAAGCCAATAGCCCTTAAAACCAAAAGGCAAGGGTAAAAAGGATCCAAGGCTTTGAGCATCAATGGATAGGAGGGCCCAAGGAAATAAAATCCAGGCCTAAGCGGCTAAATCAAGCTGTCCCTAACCATGTGCTTGTGTCATGAAGGTCCAAGTGAAAAGCTTGAGACTGAGTGGTTAAAGTCGTGATCCAAAGCAAAAGAGTGTGCTTAAGAGCTCTGGACACCACTAACTGGGGACTCTAGCAAAGCTGAGTCACAATCTGAAAAGGTTCACCCAGTTGTGTGTCTGTAGTATTGATGTATCCGGTGGTAATACTGGAAAACAAAGTGCTTAGGGCCACGGCCAAGACTCATAAGTAGCTGTGTTCAAGAATTTCAACATACTTAACTAGGAAAATCAATAACACTAACCGAAATTCTAAGTTCCTAGAGAAGCCAATCATTCTAAACTTCAAAGGAAAAAGTGAGATGCCAAAACTGTTCAGAAGCAAAAAGCTACAAGTCCCGCTCATCTAATTAAATTATGTTCATTGATATTCTGGAATTTATAGTATATTCTCTTCTTTTTATCCTATTTGATTTTCAGTTGCTTGGGGACAAGCAATAATTTATGTTTGGTGTTGTGATGAGCGGATAATTTATACGCTTTTTGGCATTGTTTTTATATAGTTTTTAGTAAGTTTGAGCTACTTTTAGGGATGTTTTCATTAGTTTTTATGTTAAATTCACATTTCTGGACTTTACTATGAGTTTGTGTGTTTTTCTGTGATTTCAGGTGAATTCTAGCTGAAATTGAGGGACTTGAGCAAAACTCTGAAGAAGGCTGACAAAAGGACTGCTGATGCTGTTGGAATCTGACCTCCCTGCACTCAAAATGGATTTTCTGGAGCTACAGAACTCCAATTGGTGTGCTCTCAACGGCGTTGGAAAGTAGACATCCAGGGCTTTCCAGCAACATATAATAATCCATACTTTATTCGAAGAATGACGACGTAACATGGCGTTGAACGCCAAGTTCATGCTGCTATCTGGAGTTAAACGCCAGAAAAACGTCATAATCCGGAGTTGAACGCCCAAAACACGTCATAAC
>NC_029775.3:39409236-39424854 GCF_000817695.3 Arachis duranensis
ATAAGTTAGATAGATGGCGGCATTCATGAGGATCCGGAAAGTCTAAACCTTGTCTATGGTATTCCGAGTAGGATTCTGTGATTGAATGACTGTGACGAGCTTCAAACTCTTGAAGGCTGGGCGTGATGACAAGTGCAAAAGAATCAAGGGATTCTATTCCAACCTGATTGAGAACCGACAGATGATTAGCCGTGCTGTGACAGAGCATAGGAACATTTTCACTGAGATGATGGGATGTAGCCATTGACAACGGTGATGCCCTACATACAGCTTGCCATGGAAAGGAGTAAGAAGGATTGAGTTGAAGCAGTGGGAGAGCAGGCGTCCTTGAACCATACAGTATCTTCATTCGCTTATCTGAAATTCCCACCAATGAGGCTTCATGAGTACTATATCCCTTTTATTATTTATTTTCTTATTTCTATTTTCGAAAACCCATAAACCAATTTAATCTGCCTAACTGAGATTTACAAAGTGACCATAGCTTGCTTCATACCAACAATCTCTGTGGGATCGACCCTTACTCACGTAAGGTATTACTTGGATGACCCAGTACACTTGCTGGTTAAGTTGAACGAAGTTATGATCACACCAGGGATTATTAAGATCCCAATTTATCACACCATGATCTCTTTGGGGTATTTTTGATTTCATACAAATACAAAGAGACCAACTTTGAGGATCACAATTTCGTCCACCACTTGTCATTTCAAACTGCCTACTTGCTTTTGTTTTAACATTCAATTTTTTTGAAACACCCTTTCATTTATCATTTTGTGTTTTCAAAAAGGGAGAAGTACTAGGCATTAATAGCAGTTATTCTTTGAACGCAAGTTATTCATTGATAACCCCTCGTCTTCTCCAACCACCTCCACTTCCTGTACAACATTCATTGTTATTTCAATAAACATGAAAAAGAAGGTTTCACCTCGCAGAGGCACAGGCACCTTTCGACCTCCACGAACCCACCAAAAAAGGGACAAGTCCACAACTCACATTCACATACATTCACACTCTTCCTCTCACTCCTCCTAAATTTTTGAACCTATGGCTCGCACCAAAAATACTCCTCGTCATCCTTTCTCAGCACCACAAGAGGCAGGAACTTCTAGGACAAATGTCTTCAAAGGGAAGAAGCCCATTCATGAAAAAGAACCACCATTGTCTCCTCCACCTCGATCATCTTCGCATCCTCAAGGAGGTTCGGCTCTTTCTAGTCGCCCTACCAAAGGTAATCGAAGACCTTTCCATAACTTAGTGAAAGAACTTGCTAATCCTATTCCTGTAGGATTCAATCTCTTTTCAGTAACCGCCCTCACTCTCATTATGATCCTCTTCACTTTTCTTCAAGTATGAATTTTGAGTTTCATAGAGAAATTATTTCCAAAAGACCTCAGTCTTCATCTTATGTGGCTAACCTAAAGGCATTGGCCGAAAAAGGAATTGATTTCACTGAAAATTTTGTTTACTTGGATTTGGAAAAACTCTTTGAAATTAGAAAGCCTGTTTATCCGGATTTAGTTAGAGAATTTTAAGCAAATATGTACTATAGTGAGGAATCTATTCACTCATATGGAAAAGGCCACCAAATTTATTTAAATAAAGAATCCATTGGTGAAGCCCTTGATTATTATGATGTTGGTGTCAATACCTACATTTCTGGAAAATAGGATAATAATTTGTGCTTCTCACACAAGAATGTATTGGCTAACATATGTGAAAACATATCTCTCATGGATGGTGCTACCCCCAATCATAGAACCTTAGGTCCTGTCAAATCCCAACTTCACCGCTTTATCACTCACATACTCATGCCCCAAAGTGGTTCATTTTAAAGAGTCACACTCTGTGATACTTTGGTTCTCTATGCAATACTCAACAAAACTAAAATCTCATTTGCTTACTTGATGATCCGCCATATGCGTGACTGTATCAAAAGTGATAAAAATGTTTCTCTTCCATATGGCATGTTTTTAACTTTCATCTTTGAGTATTTTGGTGTTGATCTAAGCAATGAGACCCAAGAGAACAGAATTTTATATCTTAAGGGTGAAGATGCAGTCAAACAATCAAAAGAAAAGGGTACAAAGGCAGCTAAGAACACAGTTTTGGAAGAAAAAGTGAACGAAAGCATTCTTCCTCCATCTACTGCAGGGACATCATCCTCTCACAAGTACTTAATGAATGGCATTGTTAAGGATGTCTTACAAGAATTTCTAAACCTCACTAAACAAATCATCAACTCGAGCCAACAAGCTAGGAAACCAGTAATTCAAAATGATAACTCCATTAGGAAGTCTCAAAGCCAAATTGAACTGCTACGCAAATACATAGATTCCTTGGAAGATGATCAAGCGATGTCCAAGCAAGAAGACGATCTTTTTGGAATCGACGATGAGGGATCTTATGTCTAGCTCTTATTTGATGGTGCTGCTCTATAAAAATTTATTTTTTGATGTTACCATTTTTGATCTTTGGATTTATTGTTTGAATACTGTTTACTTGACTTTGAATGACTGTAATAGTCATAGGTACTTAACATTGACATTAACATAATTACCTGTTTTGTATTTATGATTTATATATTGAACTATTTTTTGTGCAGGTTTACTCTCCTTGATAACAAAAGGGGGAGTAAGTTTTGGGAAAACTAATTGAAATTGTTATGATGCTTGAGGGCTTGAGGCAGGCTGCAGTTTCTGTTTTGAAATTATTACTTGCGACTCTGATTGTGAATATTGATTATACTTGCTTATTGATTATAGCTCTGTTTGGTATCTGAGTTTTTGACTAAGTAGCTCTGATTAATGTTTGTTTTAAAGCTGTTTGATGATGACTTTTTAACAGAAAAATAGTCTTGTAAATTTTGGCTAGTGATCAAATAGGTTCCCTAAAATATAAAATTGGTTGTAAAATTCTTGGATGTGTGGCATTGTTTCTATGTAAATTTTGATGATATCAGGTTGAGAAATACAAACATTCAGGGAGAGTCTAGTGATTAAAAGAAAGGGGGAGTTTCAAATCAAGGAAAACATCAATGGGAAGTTCCTAACACTCTTCTTATTTCTTTTTCAATTAATTTTATAATGTATGTCATCAAGGGAGAGATTGTTGAGTTTGAGAACTAACAACATTTTATAGATGATAACTAAACATTATTATTAGATTAAAAGCTAATTATATGTATAATTAGTTTGTTTAGTGTGCAGAAATTTAATTTAATACACTGGCCCAAAAAGCATGAAAATAGGCCCAACAAACTAATGAAACCCAACATTGGTTCAGTTAAAACAAAGTGCTCATATCATCATGTTTAATCCAAAGAAAGAGTGGATAATCTACAAGGAAGAAGAAAAGAAAGAATTTGGTCCAAGAACAATCACAAGCTCAACTATGTGATCTATGTCCATTCCTTCTCTAACTTAATGGCTAACTAAGAAATTGAAATTCATTCTCGTTTGAACTAAACACCACACCACCGAAACCAAACTCCATCTTCTCTCTCTTTTCACTTTTTCATCACCCACATGATTTCTTAGAACAAAAAACAAGAAAAAGGGGAAGCTCTAAGCTAGGGCAAAATTAAGGAACAAAAAGGAGGGTTAGCAATTCAATCAAAAAAGAAGAAAGTAAAAAAATCTAGGGCTAAAGGCAAAGATCACATTCGAAGGGCAAATCACAAAAAGCATTTCCACAGTTATGCTTCATTGAAGCTCGATGAGGAAATCTTCTCCATTCATATACTAAAATTGAAAGTGGAAGAAGTTAAAGATGATGAAACATTACTTTGAATCAATGTTCAAAAATTAAATTTGGAGCCAAAGCAAGAAGGAAGGGTTCAGATTCAAGAAGCAATTTGAAAAAGGATGAAAGAAAAGATATAGGGTATGGATGCATATATGATTCAATCACTACTTCTACTCTATCTCTCCTCTATGAATGCCGCTACTGCTATTGGAAGATGTCCAACGTGCTAAAGCAAAGTTTCAAGCTTTGGAAGCTTCACTCCTCTATTAAAGGGGTGAACGGTCAATAGTTAAAGCAAGGAGTGAGGGCACAAAGTTTGTATTCCCATAGCTTACAAAGCTATTACCATTCTTCTTTTTCATGGTTCTTATTGAATATTCTATTTTCTAAGTTTAATCTTTATTTGTTTCATTGAATCTACAAGCCTAATGAAGGAATAAGCTCAAAACAAAGATTCAAAAGCGCAAAACATTCACATGAAGCTACAAGCATAAAGGCACAAGATAATGATACGAGATAACAAGACATATGTAAATACATGAGTATAATAGTCATAAAATACTAGCCTCAACTCACAGAGATTAGGCCGACTACTTATATATAGACATAACAGAGTTCTGAAAGTTAAAATGGCATATACAATATCTCTCTCAAAGTTAGTCTCTAAGGTAAATATAGATACAAAAATGAGAATCCTAAAATAAACTATTCAAAAGAAATCCAAAAGATGATAAGATCCTTCGCTCTGTCACCATCCCGCAACTAACCGAGGTGGGTTATGACCTGCATCTGAAAAATAACAACTGAATATAGTATGGGAACTGGAGGTTCTTAGTATGTCCGGTTCTCAGTATGGTAACAGTGCCCAGTAATGTAAGATATAAGATTTCAGGATGCCAGAGGCAATCCTAGAACTTCACATCATTATAAGATTCAACTTATAAAGCCATTTAAATAAATCATTAATCAGGTCATCTAACTTAGGGAATTTCTAAACTATCAGTTCACCGCTGTCCCACAGCCTTCACCAGCCTAACCTCCATGTGATCCCATGCCCACCACCTTCCGAACCTCCTCAATCCCAATATAAAATACAAGTAATTCATACTAGTAAAGCACAAGGAATTTTCATGTATAGCAAGTAAATCAAGAAGCAATTAAGCATGTTATACAATTAGGTAAACAATGCAAGTCGGCAAAGCAAGCAAACATATAGAATACGCACATGATGAATGCCTGTCCTATTTGGCTATGATATCACATTGTCGATTCAACTGCCAATCCGACACATTCCCATAGGAATGTCGCCTTTCAGTCACGAATATAAATGGGAACCCCTAGAGATACAATGCCCGGCACACGGTCCAGAGATATAGTGCCCGGCATACTCTTATAATTCTGAAAGGATGCGAGCGGGATACTAAGCCAGAGAGCTCACATCTCAATGTAAGCGGGACAAACCACCTCCCTTGTGCTGCTGCCGCGACCTTGACAAGCGGGATTAACCTACTGTCTCTGCCAAGCGCATAGCGTCTCAACAATAATAGTATAAAACATTATATATTCCATCAGTGATCACTTTCAGTATTTAATCTTTCCCATTTATCTTTGAGTCCAAAACTCATCACAAACATTTTCAATTTTCTTATTTCCACAACTCATCATACTCATCATCAACAGAGTACTCCAACGGTCCACTCACAAACTTTAGAAACGTTTGTCTCTGTCTTCTAAACTTTTTACCAGAAAATATCTAGTTAAACTCACTAAGGGTGTTCTCTATGTTTCAAAGCCTAGAAACAAGTTAAGAAATCCTAGATAAGCGTTACGAAAGTTTACAAGCTTGCCGGGAAGGTAAAACGGTTAAAAATAAGGTTTTCATTGAAAAAAAACAGGGCATTATGCGTGCAAATACAGTTGTGCATATGTACGCCCATAAGAGTTTTCTCAACTTGTGCGTACACAAAGAGGTGTGCGTACGCACACAAAGTAAAATTTTCTATTTTGTGCGTACGCATGATGTTATGCATACGCACAAGTCACAACACTCGTTCTGCTCGGAGCATAGGCACAGGTGTATGGTGGGCACACCAACAAAAACTTACAATTCTCTACAACATCACAAATTTCATATTTTTGACACCAACTTCCAACGATCATATCTTTTTTTACAAAATTTCAATTTCCACGAAATCTATACCATTTTAAAGCTCATTGAATTATCTTTAATTTGATATAAAATTAAATTAATTTCAAAAACCGAGGCGTAGGATATGATCCGCCAAAATGGCCAAAATCCATTTTTACCCAAAACCTTTAAACCTCAATTTTACCAAAACTTTGAATTCAAAACCACTTATTCTACATCCAAAACATATCCAATGTACCTAACTATATTCATATACCTTCTCATCATTCCACAACTTAACAACATATAATATCATCCATTCTGTACACCAACTTCCACTTATAAAACTCAAATTTCAATAATTAACGTCACAAAATATCATTTAACCATCCTCAACATTTATCAACATCAAAAAGCCTCATAATTCATTACCAATCCTCATAATCTTCATTATCCAACCCCACATCATGAATCAACATCATCATTCACCAAAATCATCACAATCATCAAAATCATCATACATCAAAATTATCAACAATCAATTCATTCCTATCCCAAGGTCTACTAGCATAAGTGTCCAGAAATATTACATATTACGTAGAGAAAACCGAAATCATACCTTGGCTAATTTCCAATATGCACCATACACTAAATTTGAGTCCAAAACATGCCTCCAAGCATCAACCAATCCACCAATCAACTCCAACAAGCATCAACAATTTATTTTTAAAAGCTTTACACATTAATTTACCACTAATCAATGAATAGGGTTCCTAAATACACAATTTCACAAGGGTAAAGAGTTTTCTTACCTTTTTTAATAGTGTTTAGGACACAAACCACCAATAGCCCAACCATAGATATCACCTAACTAATTAAAAACACAAAAATCTATTCAAAACAAAAACTTTAAATTTTGAATTTTGTTAGGGCTGCAAAATCGAAGGGAAATTTCAACATCATACCAACAAAGGTTATATAGAAGCTGACGACACGCGAATCAGAGCACCGTAGCTCAAGTTATGGCCACTGGAAGTGGAGAATGAATAGTAACGTTCTCCCTTTTGCTCTCTTCTCTCACTTCTCTCGATGCATCTGTGATTTTGAGTTATGAAGGATGAAGTCGCTTAAATGGCCTTTAGTGAGAGTATTTATATGTTGGGCTTAGTCCCAACTTGGTCCCGGTTTAATCCATTAGCGTTTTTAGTCCGTTTGGCCCAATTTCGGTCCAAACCTTTAAAATTAGCAACTTTAATTATTTCTCTAAGTTTTTCTACAATATTATTCTCATGCAGTACCGGACAAATTTAAGCCGGTACTGCCGGCTAATTTACCGTTATGCATTTTTACGCAATTTTCTGCAGAAAATTACATTTTCTAACTCAGAAAAATCTACTGAATCCAAAAATCATATTTAAATTTTCTAATTAACATTCTAAATTTTTAGATCCTATTTTGGGCAATCAATTTAATTTTATTAAGCGGCTAATTAATCGCGGTTCTTACATGCTCCCCACCAAATAAGAAATTTTGTCCTCAAAATTTAGTGACTACTTAAGAATAACTCGGGATAATCCTTCCGCATCTTGGACTACAATTCCCAAGTATGCTCTTCTAATCCCGCTCTCTTTCGAGCTACCTTAACCAACAACACTTCCTTTCCATGTAATTTCTTCACACTAGTATTGTTAATCCGCACCAGTGTTACATCAAAAGTCAGGTTCTTCTTCAATTGAACTGACTCTGGCTCTAACACATGAGCCGCATCTGACATGTACTTATGGAGTTGTGACACATGGAATACGTCATGCAAGTTAGACAAATGCAGCAGCAAGGCTACTTGATATGCCACCTGCCCGACTCGTCTCAAGAATTCAAAAGGTCCAATGAACCTCGGATTCAACTTCTTGGTCTTAATCACCCTTCAAATCCCAGTTGTCGAAGTATCCCTCAGAAATACGTGCTAACCCACTTCAAATTTCAACGGTTTCTTTCTCTGATCTGCATAACTCTTCTGTCGGCCCTGTGCAGTTAAAATTCTAGCCCTAATCTATTTGACCTTCTCAGTGGTCTCGACTACCAAATCCGGCTTGAATATGCTTGCTTCACCGGCTTCATACTAATACAGCAGAGATTGACACTTCCATCCATACAAAGCCTCATACAGAGCCATTCCGATGCTCGCATGAAAGCCGTTGTTTTCTGTAAACTCCACCAATGGCATGTAACGGTCCCAACTTCCCAGTTGATCCAAAATACATGCCCTTAGCATATCCTCCAACGTCTGAATAGTTCGTTCCAACTGTCCATCCGTTTGCGCATGATATGTTGTGATGAGACATAGTCTCGTACCAAAAACACTTTTGAAAAGCTCCCCAAAACCTTGATGTGAATAGGGAATCACGGTCTGACACTATTGTCTTAGGCACACCATGCAACCTTACAATCTCCTTGATGTACAACCTCGTCGATTCCTCCAAAGAGTAGTTCACTCGGATAGGTAGAAAATGAGCAGACTTGGTTAAGCGATCCACGATCACCCAAACTGCATCAAATCCTGACCTAGTTCTCGGTAAACCGGTCACCAAATTCATTGCAATTCCTTCCCA
Organism: Arachis duranensis; assembly: GCF_000817695.3. Classification (NCBI taxonomy): domain Eukaryota; kingdom Viridiplantae; phylum Streptophyta; class Magnoliopsida; order Fabales; family Fabaceae; genus Arachis; species Arachis duranensis. The sequence goes on from NC_029775.3 coordinate 39,417,721, forward strand.
CTTCCACTGAGGAATCTCAAGTGGCCGTAAAATTCCTAACGGCCTCTGGTGCTCTATCTTTACTTTTTGACATGTAATACACTTAGATATGTGTGTGGCTACATCACTCTTCATACCAGGCTACCAGAACATCTTCTTCAGATCATGATACATCTTCGTACTACCTGGATGAATGGAGAATCCGCCGTTATAAGACTTCGACAACAACTCTTGTCTCAAACTACCGACACCCGGCACACAAATCCTCCCTTTATGTCTCCATAACCCTTCGTTGTCCCTGGTAAACTCTCCATACCTCTCCTTACCAATTGGTTAAAGCAATCTCTGAAGTTCTTGTTCATTTTGCTGATCCCTCTGAATTTCTGACTTAAACATACTTAAAATTTGTAACTAATTCAAACAAGCTATTCCTGCAACTTCACCAACATCCAACTTGAGGTCTGCAAACTTATCCACTAACTCCACCTCTTTGATCCTCATCCAAGTGATTGTTAACGACTTCTGACACAATGCATCTCCCACAATGTTTGCCTTTTAGGGTGATAACTCAGCTCAAAATCATAATATTTCAGAAGCTCCATCCACTTCGTTTGATGCATATTGAGCCCTTTTATCAAAATGTACTTGAGACTCTTGTGAAAAAAAGACTCTAAACCGTACTCTGTACAAGTACTGCCTCCAAATCTTCAACGCAAACACAATTGCCGCCAATTCCAAGTCATGAGTTGGGTAATTCACCTGATGTGGTCTCAGCTGATGCGATGTGTAAGCCACTACATTCCGGTGTTACATTAACACGCAACCCAAACCCTTCATCTAAGCATCACAGTACACTTCAAACGGCTAGTGTGGTTCCGGTAAAATCAAAACAGGTACTAAAGTTAATTTCTCCTTCAAAACTTGAAAGCTCTCTTCACAGTCTGACGTCCACACAAATGGTACCTCCTTTAAGGTTAACTTAGTCATCGGTAAAGAAATTTGACAAAATCTCTTGATGAATCTTCGATAATATCTGGCCAAACCCAAGAAACTTCTAACCTCTGTTACCGTCGTCAGCCTCTCCCATTCCATCACCGCCTCCACTTTCAAAGGATCTACTACTATTCCGCCCTTACTCACTACGTGGCTTAAGAACTTCACCTCTTCCTTCCAGAACTCACACTTAGATAATTTCGCATATAATTTACGCTCTTTCAAGATTTGCAACACAATTCTCAAGTGTTCTTCTGCCGTCTTCGAGTAAACTAAAATGTCATCTATGAATACTTCCACAAATTTGTCTAAAAAGGGACAAAATACTCTGTTCATGTAATCCATGAACATAGCAGGTACATTCATCAATAAAAAGGGCATCACCGCAAACTCATAGTGTCCATAGCGCATCCTAAATGCAGTTTTCGGAATGTCATCCTGCTTCACCCTTATCTGATGTTAACCAGATCTTAAATCAATTTTTGAAAACACTCCATCTCCTTGTAACTGATCTATTAAGTCATCTATCATCGGCAATGGATACTTGTTCTTCAAAGTCACTTTATTTAACTGTCGGTAATCTACACAAAGTCACATTCCACCATCTTTCTTCATCATCAATAAAAATGGCGCTCCCCACGGAGATACACTTGGTCGAATGAACCTCTTGTTCAGAAGCTCTTCTAATTGAGTCTTAAGTTCAGCCAGCTCCATCGGAGCCATCCGGTATGGTACAATCAACACTGGTATGGCTCCCCGCACCAACTCAATAGCAAATTCAATCTCCCTTTTGAGGTGGGAATTCGATAATATCTTTTGTGAACACTTCTGGAAACTTCCTAACTACTGGAATTTGATCTAACCTCTGTTCATCACCTAACGTATTCGCAACCAACAATATATAACCCTGACACTCTTCTCCACTGCAGTTCACCAACACAGAGTTCAGGTAATAACCCTTAACTACTATTTCTCCACCTTCCCCTTCTGGAAAAAACCAAATTGATCGCTTGAAGCATTCCAATAAAGCCCGACTCTTTAACAACCAATCAAACCCCAAAATCATCTCCAACCCAATCATTGGCAAACAGATTAAATCATGAACAAATTCTCTATCCTCAATCTTGAAGGTTACTTCCCTACAAACCAATTTAGTCACAACTGTCTGGTACAGGGTATGCACATGCAAATCAAAAGCTAATTCTGACATTTTCAATTCTAGATCCTCATTCTTATCAAATGTAATGAAACAGTGTGAATCTCTAGTATCATACAATGCAACTAAAATTTTATCACCAAATAAACATTTACTTCTCATCAACAGGTCCCCTTTGGCAGCATCATTGGCGTTCACAGCAAACACTCTCCTTTGGTGTTGATTCTGACCTGCATTCAGGTTCCTCCCACGAGTGCAATCCTTTGCCATGTGATTATAAAATCTGTAATTGAGGCAACCACCTATACCCAACTTTCACGAGTAATTCGAATGAAAACGTTCACAACAATCACAAGTTAAATCCGGAGATGTCATACTCTGATTACCTCTTCCTCTCACCTGGTGGTACTAATCAAAAGTGGGTCTCCTAATGTTGCCTTGACCTTGAGGTACGTGTCCTCCCCTCTTGAAATTTTGAGCTCTTGGTTGATAGTATTTTCCACGCCCATGGCTGTTGTTTCCCACACGAGCATTTCTTGCTGATGCCAATTTCTTCACACACTCCTCTACAACCCTTGCCTTATTCACAAGCTCAGAAAATATCCGAATCTCCAAAGGAGCTACAGTCATCATGATGTTATCCCTTAAACCTCCTTGGTATTTTATATATTTTTAACTCTCACAGAACTCCGGGATACCTTGACATACCCTAGAAAACCTACAGAGCTCCTCGTATCGACTAGTGTAATCAGCCGCGGAGAATGAGCCTTGCTTTAGCTACATAAGCTCTAATTCTTTAGCTTTGTTTCTCAAGGTTCACCTGCCAACTTTTTGAGGAACAATAAAGTCCACTGAAGCAAACAATTGGTTTAGAGCTATGGAGATCGCATTACAGACTCAGCATGTCCCGGCTAACCAATACGTAGAGTTTGCGGCCTATCAATTGATGGGAAAGGCACAACATTGGTGGCAAAGAGAGTGCCAGTTGCTGCAATTTCCGAATGCTGACATTCCTTTGGACGTGTTTCAAATGGCATTTTATAAGAAGTATTTCCCAGATTCAGTGAGGGATACCACTAAATTTAACACCCTAATTACCCTAAGCTTTACCTCATGCCAAAAAGCAAAGGATAATTAAAGGTCACAATAATTCTAAGGCTTATACAACAATATATATAGAAAGAGATAGTAATTTTAGAAGCTCGATGAAGGAATAAGCTCAAAATAGAGTTTCAAAAGTGCAAAACATTCACACAAAGCTACAAGCATAAAGGCACAAGATAGAGATACGAGATAATTAGGCATATGTAGATACATGAGTATAATAGTCATAAAATACTAGCCTTAGCCTGCAGAGTTTAGGTCGACTATTTATATAACAGAGTTATGAATGTTAAAATAGCATATACAATATCTCTCTCAAAGTTAACCTCTAAGGAAAATATAGATACAAAAGTGAGAGTATTAAAATGAACTATTCAAAATAAATCCAAAAGATGATAAGATCTTTTGCTCTGTCACCATCCCGTAACTCCCCGAGGTGGGTTACGTCTTGCATCTGAAAAATAACAACAGAATATGGAATGAGAATCAGAGGTGCTTAGTATGGTAAGAGTGCCCAGTAATGTAAGATATAAGATTCTGGGATGCCATAGGCAGTCTTATAACTTCACATCATCATGAGATTCAACTTATAAAGCAATTTAAATAAATTCTTAATTAGGTCATCTAACTTAGAGAATTTCTAAACTATGAGTTTACTACTATCCCATAGCCTTCACCAGCCAAACCCCCATGTGATCCCATCGCTACCGCCTTCCAAACCTCCTCAATCCCAGCAGAAAACACAAGTAATTCATACATGTAAAGCACAAGTAATTTTCATGTGTAGCAAGTAAATCAAGAAGAAATTAAGCATATTATACAATTAGGCAAACAATGTAAGTCGGCAAAGCAAGCAAACATATAGAATATACACTTGATGAATTCCTGACCTATTTGACCGTTGTTCCGAGGGTTACCTGAAACGTGTAGCTCGGTCGTCTGGCAAGACCCGAGGTGAGGGCGCTGTGATCCGAGCTTGATGTGCCGAGCGGTTGGTGGTTGTACCTGCAATGACACTCCGATGCTTAAGTTAGCATGGGTCCAAGCAGATATCGAGTAGAATTAGAGTATGAGTTATACCTGGGTGCTCCAGTGTATTTATAGTAGTTGGTCGTGATCCTCCCTGGATAAGATATTCTTATCTTATCTTATCTTTTGGGAGCTTTATCCCTATCTTTGTGGAACCGCCTTTCTTTAGGCCTTTTCGGCCTTTAGGTTTTGGGCTTCGTTCCTTCTGATGGGCCTTCTTAGCTTATTTGTCCGAGGTCCGACCTCAGGCGTGGGCCTTGGGACGAGGTCGGACCTTTCTATGGACTTCCGAGTTGGGGGAGCTCGGTCAGGGTATGAACAGTGCCCCTGCCCGAGTTCGTCCTTTGAGAGGTCGAGCTCGGGCATAGTTCAAAATTTTCAAAAAATGGCCGTTTTCAGCATTTATTGCTTTTTACCGTTTTTCCTCGATTTCCGTTCGGGCTCGGTTTGAAGGCATTATTTATTTGCCCCTTTCCTCATTTTCTTCGTTTATTCTGTTCCCTTTCCATTTTCTGAGTTTTCGCCATCTCTCTTTCGAGCGCCGCTCCTTTTATGTTCTTCTTCTCCGATTCTTTCTGTGCGTTTTTCCGGGGTTTCCTCCTCGCCGCCGTTTCCGTTTTCCTTGCATCGGAGCTCGTCGTCTTCTTCCTTTCTTCCAGGTTTGTTCTTGTCTTCATTTTCTTTGCGCATATATGCTTCTGTTTTCTTTTTCTTCTATGCCTGGGTTGCCCCGAAAAGAGGCGCCGCCATCGCTTTGGTTGCTTGTATGTGGGGGGGCTCTTTTCTTTTGGTACTTTGTTTTCGGGTTGCTGCATTTTCTTTCTAAAAGAACTTTGTTTTCTCGTTTTGCTGAATGGGTTTTTGCTGTCTGCCTTTACATGATTTTTGCCTTTGCTTTTGTATTCTTCTTTGTAGGCAAGATTTTTATGTCTCGAAAGGTTCTTCAAGCAATGTCGACCAAGATTCCGAGTGGTCTTGGTTGGGTAGATCCTGTTCCTTTAAGAGTCCCTTCCGTGGTAGATTCTGAGTATTTAGCTAGGTTTCGTAGGCAATGTAGCATATGTGAGGATAGGGAGTCTGAGAGGGATTATGAGTTAGTAGCCCCGGATTCCGAGGAGAGAGTTTGCTTCCCGCCTTTAGACAGTTCCGAGAAGCTCTTCTTTTACGCCTATGATTGTTTTTTCTCTAAGCTGGGTGTCCGACTTCCCTTTACCGACCTGGAGTCCGAGGTGTTGTGGTCTTGTAACCTTGCCCCTACGCAGCTCCATCCAAATTCCTGGGCATTTTTAAAGCTGTTCCAACTTTTGTGCCAGTTTTTGGGTGTCCCTCCCTCTATTTCTCTTTTTTCTTATTTGTTTGTGTTGACGAAGCCGGGTTCGGGTGGGGGGAAGGTGTCTTGGGTCTCTTTTAGGGCAAACCAGGGGAGGAAGTTCTGTACCCTGTATGATGAGTCTTTTCACGATTTTAAGAACTATTACTTCAAGGTCCGGGCTACTGGGGACGTCCGACCTTTCCTTTGTGTTTTGCTTTATTTTTGGTGGAATTTCTGTTGTGGTAATCCCTTTTATTTCTTGCAAAGATGTCTTCTCAGGCGGATTCCATGAAATTCCTTCGTCGGACGAAGAAGTCGGTGGCTGCTCGAAATCTCGAGGCTGGGGATGCTTCTGCCCGATCTTCTCCGCAGAAGACTACTGTGGGTGTTCAGACTCGGTCGAAGACTATTCCGACTCCCCATTTCCGAGCTATAAGTCAGGATCCTCCGACCTCTGGGCCTGCTACTTCTTCTCCTCCTCCGTTTTCGGGCCCTCCTCCCAAGAAGCAGAAGATCTCTCAGGAGCTTGCCGGTTTCAACGATAAGGACTTTGATGCTCTTGGTTGGATTGAACAGCATATTCTCCCTCAGACCTTTATTTCTACTGATGATGTGTCTATGGAGCATCATTTTCAGTATATGGCGCGGAGCTGTGTCCGGATGGCTAGTCTGCATGCCGCTATTGCCCGGGAGTTCAGGAAATCCCCTCTTGGGGCGACCAGCTCCCGACTTGAGAAGACTCAGTCCGAGCTTGATAAGATTAGTCAACTGAAGGCTGCCAGGATTACTGAGCTGGAGGCCTCTTTGGAGAAAGAGAAAGCTAGGGCTACTGCGGCTGTGGCGTCAGCGAAGACATCTGAGGAGATGGAGAAGGCGGCTACAGAGAATTATACTCGGCTATATGCCGAGCTTGTGGAGACAAAGGAGAAGTTGCAATCCGCGCAGGACGAGTTTTACGAGCTGGAAGGTCATGTGGCCAAGGGTATGGATGCTATGTTTGAAAATTTGAAGGCTCAGGTCCGGGTTCTTGCTCCCGACCTAGATCTGAGCTTGTTCAGTACGGATAACGTCGTTGTGGAGGGAAAGATTATTCCTGCTCCAAACGAGGATGAGGTTTTGGCGTCCGACCTCGAAGTTCCTGTTGAGAACCCGACTTCCTCTTTGGCCGGGGATGGATCTGGCATGGGGGTTTCAAACCTGGGTGACGTTGCTGTCGATGCAGTCCCGATTTCTATGTTTGCCCCGCAGCCTTCTGTTGATGTGGAGTCTGGAAAGGACCTCGATCCTCTGTAACCTTTTATTTTTGGTGTTTTGCCCGACCTGTGGGCTTTTTGGATGGTTTCTGTAAACGCTTTGGACACCTTTTGCTTATTTAGCTACTTGTAGTAACTTTATTATGCGGTGTTTTTGTTCGCGTTTTGACTTTTTGTTTCCGCTTTTGTGCTTTTTAGTTTGTTTTTGGATAACAACTTTTTAGCTAGCGTTTCGAAACTTCCTTTGCTTTCGTGCTTGTACTTTTTAGCCGCTTTTTGTAAAGCAACTTTTTAGTAAGCGTTTTCGA
>NC_029775.3:39427017-39428434 GCF_000817695.3 Arachis duranensis
AATTTGGCGTGTTTTTGGCAGGGGGGCATATTTTCACAAACTCCGTTGCGTCTCTTTGCAAGGTCGGCCAGTAGAACCCGGCTCTGACTACTTTCTTGGATAGTGCCCGAGCTCCGAGGTGGTTTCCACACATGCCTCCGTGGACTTCTTCGAGGACGCTTTTTGTTTCTGAGGTTGGGACGCACCTGAGGAGGGGGTTTGAGAATCCTCTTCTGTATAACACGTCGTGGATTAGTGTATAATTCTGGGCGTCCTTTGCAAGCCTTTTAGCTTCTTTTCTTTTGGCGGGGAGAGTTCCCGACTTCAAGTAGTTGAGTGTGGGGGTCATCCATCCTTGCTGTTGGTTGGATATGTTTAGCGTTTCTTCCTCTCTTAGCACGGATGGAGATTGTAAGGTTTCTTGGAGGAGACTTCTGTTGTTGCCTCCGGGCTTGGTGCTGGCGAGCTTTGAGAGGGCGTCTGCCCGGGCGTTTTGTTCCCGAGGTATGTGCTGGATTTGTATTTCTGAAAAGTGGCGTAATTATGCCTGTGTTTGGTCCAGGTATTTTTTCATAGTTGGGTCTTTGGCCTGGTAGCTTCCCTTTACTTATGATGTGACGACCTGGGAGTCACTGAAGATTGTGATTCTCTGGGCTCCGACCTCTTCGGCTAGCTTTAGACCTGCTAGTAAGGCCTCGTATTCGGCTTGGTTGTTCGAAGCCTGGAACTCGAATTTTAGGGATAGTTCTATCCGCGTTCCTTGGTCGCTTTCAAGTATAACCCCGGCTCCGCTTCCTGTTTTGTTTGAGGACCCGTCGACATATAGGTTCCACGAGAGTGGGGTTCCAGGGGTCTCAGTATATTCTGCGATGAAGTCGGCTAGGTACTGAGATTTTATGGCAGTCCGGGCTTCATAGTGGAGGTCGAACTCGGACAGTTCCACCGCCCATTGTAGTATTCGTCCTGCCAGGTCTGTTTTTTGCAGGATGTGTCTCATGGGTTGGTTTGTCCGGACCTTGATGGTGTGGGCTTGAAAGTAGGGACGGAGCCTCCGAGCTGTGAACACTAGGGCGTAGGCGAATTTTTCTATTTTCTGATAGTTTAACTCGGCCCCTTGTAGTGCTTTGCTCACAAAGTATATGGGGTGTTGTCCTTGGTCATTTTCTCGTATTAATGCTGAAGCAACTGCTCGATGTCCGACCGAGAGATATAATACGAGCTCTTCCCCTTTTAAAGGTCGGGTTAGGATTGGTGGCTGCCCGAGGAATTCCTTGAACTCTTGAAAGGCTTTTTCGCACTCCGGGGTCCACGAGAAGGGTTTCCCTTTCTTTAGGAGTGAGTAGAGAGGTAGTGATTTTATCGCTGATCCTGCCAAGAATCTTGATAGGGCGGCTAGCCTTCCATTCAGTTGTTGTACTTCTTTGACACACGTCGGGCT
>NC_029775.3:39428891-39455215 GCF_000817695.3 Arachis duranensis
TTTCGGTTTCTCCCTCTGGTTGTGGCCGAAGGTCTTCTCGGGCTTGAACTCGCCCGAGTTCTATTGTGTTGATCTCCTTTCCCTTTAAGCTCAGGCTTTCGTTATAGCATCGCTGCGCCAGTTTTTGGTCGCCTTTTAGGGTAGCGATTCCCTTTGTGGTAGGGAACTTCATACAGAGGTGTGGGGTCGAGACTACAGCTGCTAGTCTGTTTAGGGTTGGTCGCCCAATGAGGGCGTTGTACGCTGAGGTAACGTCGACTATAATGTAGTCGATGCTTAATGTTTTAGATTGCTCGCCTTTTCCGAAGGTAGTGTGTAGCGAGATGTATCCTAAGGGATGGATCGGGGTGTCCCCTAGTCCAAATAGGTCGGTGGGATAGGCCTTTAGCTCTTTTTCTTCAAGTCCGAGCTTGTCGAAGGCCGCTTTGAACAGGATATCTGCTGAGCTTCCCTGGTCAATCAGGGTTCGATGTAGGTTGGCGTTTGCTAGGATAATGGTGACCACCATTGGATCGTCGTGCCCGGGTATTATCTCTTGAGCGTCTTCTCGGGTAAATGAGATGGTAGGCAACTCGGGTAGGGGACTGTCTTCTCGGACATGATAGACTTCTTTGAGGTGTCTTTTTCGCGAGGATCTGGATGTTCCTCCGCTTGCAAAACCTCCATTTATCATGTGCACGTGTCTTTCAGGGGTTCGTGGGGTTTGTTCGGCCCGATCCTCGTTATCTCCCCGCCTTCTTTTTCTGGTTTCTTCTCCTTTTTCTGCTATGTATCTGTTGAGTTTTCCTTCTCTGGCCAGCTTTTCTATAACGTTCTTTAGATCGTGGCAGTCATTAGTAGAATGACCGTAGAGCTTGTGATATTCGCAGTATTCGGACCGATCTCTCCTCGCTCTTTTATGTTTTAGCGGTCGAGGTGGTGGGATCTTTTCGGTGTGGCATACTTCTCTGTAGATGTCTACCAAGGTAGGGATTGGCTAAACGGTCCCTCCTTTAGGCCGTTTGCTAGTCCCATGATGGCTGCTTCAGTGGGCAGGTGTTGTATGTCCAGGCAGGCTCTGTTGAATCGCTCCATGTATTCTCGGAGAGTTTCTTGGTTACCCTGTTTGATCCCGAGTAGACTGGGGGCATGTTTGGCTTTGTCCTTTTGAATAGAGAACCTTGTTAGGAATTTTTTGGTTAAGTCTTCGAAGCTGGAGATTGATCCTGGTGGCAGGTTGTCAAATCACTTCATGGCCGACTTGGTGAGAGTGGTGGGGAAGGCTTTGCACCTAATCGCGTCGGAGGCGTCGACCAGGTACATTCTGCTTCTGAAGTTGCTGAGGTGGTGGCTTGGATCGGTGGTGCCGTCGTAGAGATCCATATCGGGCGGTTTGAAATTTCGCGGTACTTTCTCCTTCATGATCTCTTGCGTGAAGGGATCATGATCGTTTTCGGGGGTGGTGCTGCGTTTCGTCCGGTCTTTCAGGTTGGCCTCTATTCTCCGCAATTTTTCTTCTAATTCTCTGCGCTTGCGAGCTTCCCTTCTCAGATCTTGTTCAGTTTCTTTCTGCTTCTTTATGTCCTCTTCGAGTTGTTTCAGCCGGTTTTGCTGTGCCCGAACTGTTTCTAGAATTTCCGAGTTCTTTTCCTTCTCGGGATTTGGTGGATCTTTGTTTAGGAGTGATGTCTTTGGGCGATTCTGTTTGTTTCCTCCTGGAGTGCGTGGTGATAGAGGGCTGTCCGGTCGTTCGCCGGTGTCAACTTCCTCTTCTTGTTCTGATATAGCGTGGTTATTGTTGGGGTACCTGCAATGACACTCCGATGCTTAAGTTAGCATGGGTCCAAGCAGATATCGAGTAGAATTAGAGTATGAGTTATACCTGGGTGCTCCAGTGTATTTATAGTAGTTGGTCGTGATCCTCCCTGGATAAGATATTCTTATCTTATCTTATCTTTTGGGAGCTTTATCCCTATCTTTGTGGAACCGCCTTTCTTTGGGCCTTTTCGGCCTTTAGGTTTTGGGCTTCGTTCCTTCAGATGGGCCTTCTTAGCTTATTTGTCCGAGGTCCGACCTCAGGCGTGGGCCTTGGGACGAGGTCGGACCTTTCTATGGACTTCCGAGTTGGGGGAGCTCGGTCAGGGTATGAACAACCGTGATATCACATTGTTGGATCAATGGCCAACCCGACACATTCCCATGGGAATGTCGCCTTTCGGTCACGAATATAAATGGGAACACCCAGGGATATCGTGCCCAGCACACGGTTCAGGGATATAGTTCCTGGCACACTCTTGTGTTTCCAAAAGGATGTGAGCGGGATACTAAGCCACAGACCTCACATCTCAATGTAAGCGGGACTAACCACCGCCTTTACACCGCCACCGTGACCTCGACAGGGCATATTACCCTACCATCCCTGCCAAGTGCATAGCGTCTCACCAATACCAGCATAAAACATTATATATTCCATTAGAGATCACTTTCAGTATTTAATCTTTCTCATTTATCTTTAAGTCCCAGACTCGTCGCTAACATTTTCAATTTTTTTATTTTCGCAACTCATCATACTCATCATCAATATAGTACTCTAATGATCCACTCACAAACTTCAGAAACCTAAGTCTCCGCCTTCTAAACTTTTTACCAAAAAATATCTACTTAAACTCACTTAGGGTATTCTCTATGTTTCAAAGCCTAAAAACAAGTTAAGAAATCCTAGATAGGTGTTACCGAGGTTTACAACCTTGTGGGGAAGTTAAAACGATTAAAAACAAGGTTTTCATTGAAAAATAGAGCATTGTGTGTACGCATAGGGTTGTGCGTATGCACACAAAGTAAAATTTTCTATTTTGTGTGTACGCATGAATACGTGCGGACGCACTCAACAGAAGGCTCTTCCCATCTTGTGCGTATGCATGATGTTGTGCGTACGCACAACTTGAAAATTCCATAGGGTGTGTATGCGCCCCTTGTGTGTACGCAAGAATCACAACACTTGTTCTGCTCAAAGCGTAGGCACAGGTGAGTGCATGGTCACACCAACCAGAACTTACAATTCTCTGCAACATTACAGATTTCAAATTTTTGACACTAACTTCCAATGATCATATCTTTTTCTACAAATATACTGATTTCCACAAAATCTATACAATTTTAAAGCTCTTTGAATTATATTTAATTTGATACGAAATTCAATCAATATTAAAAATCGAGGCTTAAGATATGATCCGCCAAAGTTGACAAAAATCTGGTTTTACCAAAAACCTTTAAACCTCAATTTTGCTAAAACTCTCAATTCAAAACCACTTATTCTACGTCCAAAATAGTTCCAATGCACCTAACTATATTCATATACCTTCTCATCATTCCACAACTAAACAACATATAATATCATCCATTCCGTACACCAACTTCCACACAGACTCAAATTTCAATAATTAACATCACAAAACGTGATTTCACCATCCTCGATATTTATCAACATCAACAAGCCTCATAATTCATTACCAATCCTTATAATTATCATTATCCAACCCCACATCATGAATCAACATCATCGTTCACCAAAATCATCACAATCATCAAAATCATCATACATCACAATTATCAACAATCAATTCAATCCTATCCTAAAGTATACTAGCATAAGTGTCCAGAAATATTACATATTACATAGAGAAACCAAAATCATACCTTGGCCGATTCCTAATATGCACTACACACTAAATTTGAGTCCAAAACAAGCCTCCAAGCATCAACCAATCCACCAATCAACTCCAACAAGCATCAACAATTTAATTTTCCAAGATATACACCTTAATTTACCACCAATCAATAAATTAGATTCCTAAAAACACAATTTCACAAGTAAAAAGTTTTCTTACCACTCCTGATGGAGTTTGGGACACAAACCACCAATAGCCCAACTTTAGATGCCACCTAACTAATTGAAAATACAAAAATCTACTCAAAACTAAAATCTTAAATTTTGAATTTCTTAAGGCTACAAAATGGAGGAAAATTTTCGACATCTTACCAACAAAAGTTAGATAGAACTAACGGACTCAGTGAGAGCTTCACGTAGCCGCTGACGACACGTGAATTAGAGCATCGTATCTTGAGTTATGGCCACCGGAAGTGGAGAATGAATAGTAATCTTTCCCCTTTTGCTCTCTTCTCTCACTTCTCTATATGCAGCTATATTTTTGAGTTATGAAGGGTGAAGTGGCAGAAATGACCTTTAATCAGAGTATTTATATGTTGGATTTGGGCCCAACTTGGGCCCGGTTCAACCTGTTATTATTTTTAGCCCGTTTAGCCCAAATTTGAGCCAATCCTTTAAAATTAGCGCCCGGTTTTCAACTTTAATTATTTTTCAAAGTTTTTCTACAGTTTTTATTATTCTCATACAGTATCGGACAAACTTAATCCGGTACTGCTATTAAACCCTATTTTTAGGGTTTATCCTGTGATGAATTTAGAGCATTTTGTTAACCTTTTTTCACATTTATTCAATAAAATAGCATATTTTATGATTATCTCCTAATTTGTGCTCAAATGTGAAAACATGCTTTTGGACCCTTGATTTGACAATTCTAATCTTCCTTTGATTCCATTAGATGCCTTGATGTATTTGCTAGTGATTTTAGATTGAAAAATGCTAGGAATAGATCAAAGGAATGAAGAAAAAGCATGCAAAGTGGAGAAATCATGAAAAGCCAAAGATTTGGGATACGTCCATGGAAGCGCACACGCACTAGATGGATACGTGTGGATTGTAAAAACCCTATGGACGCACACACGTGCTGTACGCGTACGCGTTGGTGCTGGCCCGTGATTTTTAAGTAAAATCATGCCTAGCAAATTCACAGAGGCTGTGGGGCCCAGTTTAGAACGAACTTTGATGCCAAAATGCTTAACAGGATCAAGGCTTGAAAGGAAAAGGGGGATTCCATAATTTTTACATACATTAGGACTTTAGATCTAGTTTTAGAGTTAGTTTCTAGAGCGAGAAGCTCTCTCTTCTCTCTAGAATTAGGATTAGGTTAGGTTAGAATTTCTGAGATCTATGTTTTAATCTTTGCTTTCATCTACTTCTACCTTCCAACTCTTTGTTTCTACATCTTGTTCTTCTATTCTCTTGTTGCAATTTCCTCTATTTTTTTTCTATACTTTCTAGTTGATCTACTCTTGCTCCTTTTATTTTCTTTTAATGCAATTTGAGGTAATTCATGTTAATTGTGTTTTCTTTGATTGTCGTTGTTAATTCTTTGCAATTAATTGTTGTTAGAATTCATTCTTGTTGTCAATTTAATATGCTTTCATTATGTGCCTTCCAAGTGTTTGATAAAATGCTTGGAAGGATGTTAGAGTAGAATTTTATGTTCTTGGCTTGAGATGGTAACTTAAGAACTCTTGAGTCACTAATGTCCAAGTGATTGATGATTGGTAGCCATTGACTCTAGCTCTCACTAATTCAATTAGTGAATAGTTAGGACTTATGGACTTGGATTGGTATAGCTCATTTGACCTTCCTTTACTATTTAGAGGATGATTCAATGGGGTTAATCCTTGCAATTATCATATTGTGATTAGTGATAAGGATAGAGATCCTTGACCACCAAACCTTGCCAAGACCGCTTTATCATTTGATTTTCATTACCATTTACTTTTCGCGGTTCCTATCCAAAACCCCAAAACATACAACTCATAACTAATAACAAGAACACTACCCTGAAATTCCTTTGAGAGACGACCCGTGGTTTAAATACTTCGGTTATTAGAATTATTAGGGGTTTGTACTTGTGACAAACAAATTTTTGTATGAAAGGATTATTGTTGGTTTAGAAACTATACTAGCAACGAAATTTCATTTGTAAAATTCTATACCACACAAAAGTCCGTTCGTTGGTAGCATAGTCCAAACCAACAATGAATTCTCTTAATCAAATGTTTACAAATTCTAATTAACCGAGAGTATTTAAACCTCGGGTCGTTCTCCCTAGGAGTTACAATGAAATGTACATTCATTGGCTTTGAGAGAGCATGGGAATTGGGAATGCAAGAAAGTAAGAAATGTAAATAGCAAGAAAGCAAATAAACATGCAAGGAATGTAAATGGCAACTCAAAGCAAGAATTGGGGAATTTAAGATTCATATCCTTGTTATGGACCACAAACATGGCAATTGTGTGGGGTCAATCCAAATTAGTCAATCCTCCTTGAGAATTAGTCAAAAGGGCATAATTGATCTCAATCCATAAGTCCTAGTCAACTCACTAATTACTTAGTGAAAGACTAGCATCAATGGAAACCAAACCAATTAAATATTCTCACACAATGCGGAATGGACATCCACAACTCAATTCCACCAAAACACCCAATTTCTCAACCAAGAGTGTGAAAAGTAAACATGCAAGAAATTAAATAAAAAACAATAAAGGTCAAAGCAATTAAATGCAAGGAAAGGAAACTTCAAATGCAAGAAAACATCTTGGCATGTAATTGGGAGCCAAGGTTACCTATCCTAGCCGTTGACCACAAACACATGATGATTATGAAGAGTTAATCCTACTTAGTCAACCTTACATCGAAGATAAATCAAGTAGGCATAATTGATTTCAATCCCTAAGTCTTATGTCAATACTAATGGGTCAATAGAGTCAAGGGAGACCAAATCAACTAACTACTCTAATGTATCAAACAAGAATGGACATCAATGACTCAAGGATCACCAAAACCAAAAATTTCAAGCCAAGAGTGGAGAAAAACTAAGTAAAAACTAAGCCAAGTATTTTATCAAATACTTGGTGTGTATGAAAATAAAATAATATTAAAATGTATTAAAATAAATTATAAAACTACCAAAGTAAGAAAATAACAATAACAAATAGAGAAAGCAATAAATGAACATGAAACATAAATTTTCATTAATTAAAAATAAAGTTAACAAGAGTATCCATGAAGATAAAAATAGCAAAATAAAGGAAGTGACAAGAGGAATTAAGAAGATAAAGACAAGAGAGCAAGAAAACATAAAGGAAACTACATTAAAACAAGCATTAAAGTGCTGAAATTAAAAGGAAACTAAGCTAAAAACCCTAATTCTAGAGAGAGGGGGGAGCTTCTCTTTCTAGAAACTAAGAGAAAACATCATAAAAGCTAAACCTAATTGACCCCCTCCCTTCATCCTTCTTTAATTTGGCCTTAAATAGCTTCAAAAAATGAGTTGGATTAGGTTTTGGGGGCCCAGAAATCACTGCCAGCAACTTACAATTAATGAGATCACGTGCAGGGACCTCTGCGGATGCACAAATGCGTGCGTCCGCACACATGCTGAATCCTGACTTGTGCATATGCATAAGTACCTGTGCGTATGCACACTTAGACTTATGTCCACTATAGCAAATTGCATATCATTTTGAAGCCCCGGATGTTAGCTTTCTAATGTCACTAAAACCGCCTCATTTGGATCTCTGCAGCTCAAGTTATTACCAATTTAGTACAGAGAGGACAGTGCTGGCAGCTTTTCAAATCCTTCATTTCTTGAATTCTTCCCTTTCGCATGCTCTTTTCCTCACTTCTTCAACCCATACTTGCCTTGGAAACCTAAAATTACTTAACAAATACATCAAAGCACCAAATGGGATTAAAGTGAATAAAATTGACTAAATTAAGCACAAAAGAGCATGTTTTCGCTTCCAAGCATGATTTAGGAAGAAATCTCAAAAGCATGCTATTTAGGTGAATAAATGTGGGTTTATGTGATGAAATCCACTCAAATCAAACCAAAATATATCGTAAAATATGGATTCATCAATAATTCATATTTTTATCCTGTAGAATTGATGCAATTCTTGGATTCATATGTGATTTCTGTTGTTTTCTGTTATCCGGGAACATCCAATTTACTGCCGGAATGCTGCCCAAATTTCCAGAAATTGTTTCATTTTTGAATTTGCTACCTAGAATTGAACTTGACACTTTGGAAGTGAGTTTTACTTGACTTCACCAAGTTCAATCCTCTGGTTGCTTTGGTTGGCATTCTGTGTTTACTTTGTTTTCCCGTGATTTACATTGAACCTTCATGTGCTTTCACTTCTCAAGTTACTCAAATGCCGTTTAACTCATACTGAGCCTACCATTTGATCTTAACTTGAATTCTCTTTCTTGAATATGGTTCATTTGTTTGTAATACTTGGTACATTCCATTAGTGTACCCTTGTGAAATTGTTTCCAACTTGCTTTTGGTTACACTAGTGCCTATTTTAACCTTACAACACCAAGTATTACACACCTAGTGACCTTGTGCATTGTTGATGACTTGCTTTCATTTCTATGCTTCCTGCAATGTCATATTTCATCATCAATGACTGCATCTTCTTCATGGTTGTGAGTGTGCTTGTTATTTTTGTTTTCTGCATTTATCTCGGTTGAGCCAATAACCGTCACACCGCTAATCTTTGAATCGGTTTTCTAACTTTTAACTCGATTAACTAACTAACTTTTCTTTTTAGTTTAAAACTAACCCTTTCACCATTCTTTTGGGTATGACGCTTATTGTGCTTAATAAACAAGCGTTGTGCTACTATTGCAAGAATTCTTGGTGTATGCCTTTGTTTTTATTTCTGATTTTTGTTGCCTACTTTCTAAGAATTCTTTTCTTTTAACTCACTTCATGCATATGTCAATCCTTGCTTTCTATTCCTCTACTTGGCTTAATTGTTTATATCCTATCATATCTATTTTTCAGGATGTCTGATAGAGGAAAAGCCAAGGTTACCTCTAGAAAGAGGAAGAAACCTCAAGACTCCACTCTTTCTCCACTCGTCAATTATGCAAAAACCCCTCATTCGGAGAAGGATAAAGAGGATCAGCAGCTTTCGCCTACCGATACAGACAGGTTTCCTAACTTGTATTGTGAGCTTCGCTTCTCGACCTATCAGAAGAAGAACCTCAACATAGAGAAGAAACTGGCCATCCCTGCTGACCTGAGGCGATCCATTGAAGCCCGTATTCAGGGGTTGGGCCTAGGCTTTGTTGATAGGGAGTTGGGTAGGATAAACACATCATGGGTCAAGGAGTTTTATTGTAATTTCTTCAGAGCGACCCTTAATTCGATTTACCTGCGTGATGGACAGATATTAGTTACAGAGGCTGCTATTGAGGATGCCCTCCATTATCTGTCTAAGACCGGTGTCACAGATGCCTATGAGCAGGCAGAGGTGGAAATGCATTGTATGACTTTTGATTCTGAGGCTTTGAGATGTGTTATTGCCACTCCGGATGCCCCTTGGGCGATGGATGCCGATAACAAGATACCCAAGGGGATTCTATTTGCTCATCTATCGAGAGAGGCTAGGGCATGGCAGCAGATTTTTGCCACTTATGTCATACCTACCACACATTTTACTGAGATTCCGGTGGACATGCTCGTCCTGATCAGTTGTGTTATTGAGGAGAAGGAGGTGTACTTTCCCCGATTGATCAGGAGATATATGTGGCGAGCACATGTCCGTGGCATACTTCCTTTCCCGACTTTGGTCACCAGGATGGTTGAGCTAGCTGGTGCTCCTTGGAGAGCGGATGACGTGTCACCACTACCCCCAGATGACGACAAGGAGGACTTTATTCTGTGGGGTACATGGGTGAACGAGAAGCCTCTATCCCGGCGTGCATCTAGGGCTCGAGCCAGAACAGCAGCAGCTGGACCTTCTTCTTCCTCAGCAGCAGCAGGACCCTCAGCACCAACAGCACCCTTAGCACCACTACCAGCACCCCAGTCGAAGTATCTCTTAGTTCAGTGTCTCTTCCGCTTCATGGAGCATAGTGAGCGCTGCATCATGCGACGCCTGGATAGAGTGGATCAGATGTTTATGGCACTGGGCATTGAGTTACTCCCTCTTCCCGACCCTTCTTCCGCATCTGAGGAAGAGGAGCACGAGGAGGAGCAGGCTCAGCCAGAGGCACCTCCCCAGACACAGGCTACCCCAGAGCCACAACAGCCCCCTGAGGAGCCACAGCCTCAGCCCCAGCAGCTAGAAGCAACTGTTGACCCTAACCCTGAGCTCGAATAGTAGCATCGAGGACGATGCTTCATTCTAAGTGTGGGGAGGTCACCGTCGTCGCCGTCGGTGGATAGCTACTTTGGGTGAACATTTTCGGACATTTATCTCCTAGTTTATGTTATTTTGCCTTATTTAGCACTTTTTGGGATTATTGTATATACTAGTATTATGGATACTTTTATTTCAGTTGTTGCATACTCTTATCTTAGTTTATCGCATTTTGCACCTTAGTATTGTGGATACTTTTATTTCAGTTGTTGCATACTCTTATCTTAGTTTATCGTATTTTGCACCTTAGTTTTAGTTGGATCTGCTTTATATAGCTATTTTAGCTTTTGGTTGTGATTGGAAAATTATTTTGGATTGTTGAAACCTAAGTTAGCCCTTTTTGCATGTGAAATTTGTTTTGATTAAAAAGGGGATAAACTAAGGAATTCTTAGAATTTATCAATCACAACATTGCATTTAGAATAAGCTTAGTCAAAATAATGAGATTTTTCCAAGGAAGTTGCCTATAGGGCACCACCCCAAGTGATTGATAAACTTTTGATGAACTTGCTTGGATTACATATTTTGTGAAGCATGTTTTTGAGCTAAGAACACAAGCTTGTAAGACTTGAGCCTAATGGTGTGTTTACGTCTTATAACCACTTATTTTCCTTCTTGTGTGCAATTGTTCTCTTTCTATGATTGTGATCCTTGATTTGTTTAATTCTATATGTCCAATTATTCCTTGTATTCATGCATTTATATGATTGAGGCCATTATTCCATATGCTCACTTACCCAAATAGCCCACCTTTTACTCTCCGTTGTTAGCCAACTTTGAGCCTACGATTAACCCACTTTGTTCTTTATTTTAGCACATTACAAGCCTAAAGCAAAAAACAATAAAAGTCCCTTGTTTGGATCTTTGGTTAGCTTAGGCTAGTGAGACTGTTAATTATTCAAGTTTGGGGAGATTTGGGAACATTGGTTGGGATAAAAGGGTGTTTATATCTCTATATTTGGGAATTGGGTGCATGCTCATGTATTGATTAAATGTATAGACCTTATGCATTGATGTTCTTGCATATAGTTTGGAAAAAAATGAGAAAAACAAAAGAAAAGAAAAAATATATGGAAAAGAAAAAAATGGAAAATGAAAGAAAAAGAAGAAAAACAATAACAAAGGGGACAAAATGCCCCAAAATAAAGCCCAATGAGAGTCAATGCATAAGTGTTGTGAAATAGAAAGAAGATGCATGAGTATGTGAAAAGTGAAAGATGTGTAGTTAGGTTAGTTTTGAATTTGTATAGGTCATTGTATAGGTTAGCTGGGAAAGTCTAGGTTAATCAAAGATTCGAATTCTAGTCCACTCAACCATATATGATCCTACCTTGACCCTAGCCCCATTACAACCTTTGAGAAAGTCCTCATGATATTTGTATGAATGCATTGAGTAATTGTTGATTGTTAGATGAAAAACAAATTTTGGAAAGTATGACTAGGAGAGAATTGAGTGAATCAACCCCTAAACACTTGAGTGACTAGTGCAGATACACATCCGGTGAGGGTTCGATTGCTTAATTACATGTATTTAGCTTGATTATCCATATTTATGCAAGTTTGTAAATCTTTTTTGATAGTTCAATACAATTGTGGGTTTGGTTTGGTTTAGCTCCTATTGCTTTGACCCTTATGCTTACATATGTTTTCTTGGAAGTTGATTTGCTTTGACCCAGCATTTGCATTCACATAGATGAGTTGCATTTAGATAGTTTGCATATAGTATTAGTTACATTGAATAAATGTCATACCCCTTGTTTCCTTCTTAATTTAGCATAAGGACATGCTAAGGTTTAAGTGTGGGAAGGTTGATAAACCCCATTTTTAGGGTTTATCTTGTGTTGAATTTAGAGCATTTTGTTAACCTTTTCTCACAGTTATTCAATAAAATAGCATAGTTTCATGATTATCTCCTAATTTGTGCTCAAATGTGAAAACATGCTTTTGGACCCTTGATTTGATAATTTTAATCTTCCTTTGATTCCACTAGATGCCTTGATGTGTTTGCTAGTGATTTCAGATTGAAAAGGGGCTAGGAATGGATCAAAGGAGTGAAGAGAAAGTATGCAAAGTGGAGAAACTATAAAAAGTCAAAGATTTAGGATACGTCCATGGACGCGCACACGCACTAGACGAATACACGTGGATTGTAAAAACCCCATGGACACGCACGCGTGCTGTACGCGTACGCGTCGGTGCTGGCACGTGATTTTTAGGTGAAATCGTGCCTAGCGAATTCACAGAGGCTGTGGGGCCCAGTTTGGAACCAACTTTGTCGCCAAAATGCTTAAAAGGACCAATGCTTGAATGGAAAAGGGGGATTCCATCATTTTTACACACATTAGGACTTTGGATATAGTTTTAGAGTTAGTTTCTAGAGAGAGAAGCTCTCTCTTCTCTCTAGAATTAGGATTAGGTTAGGTTAGAATTTCTGAGATCTACGTTTTAATCTTTGCTTTCATCTACTTCTACCTTCCAATTCTTTGTTTCTACCGCTTGTTCTTCTATTCTCATGTTGTAATTTCCTCTATTTTGTTTCTATACTTTGTAGTTGATCTACTCTTGCTCCTTTTATTTTCTTTTAATACAATTTGAGGTAATTCATATTAATTGTGTTTTCTTTGATTGTTGTTGTTAATTCTTTTCAATTAGTTGTTGTTAGAGTTCATTATTGTTGTCAATTTACTATGCTTTCTTTATGTGCCTTCCAAATGTTTGATAAAATGCTTGGAAGGATGTTAGAGTAAAATTTTATGTTCTTGCCTTGAGATGGTAACTTAGGAACTCTTGAGTCACTAATGTCCAAGTGATTGATGATTGGTAGCCATTGACTCTAGCTCACACTAATTCAATTAGTGAATATTTAGGACTTATGGACTTGGATTGGTATAGCTCATTTGACCTTCCTTTACTACTTAGAGGATGATTCAATGGGATTGATCCTTGCAATTATTATGTTGTGATTAGTGATAAGGATAGAGATCCTTGACCACCAAACCTTGCTAAGACCGCTTTATTATTTGATTTTCATTGCCATTTACTTTTTGTGTTTCCTATCCAAAACCCAAAAATATACAACTCATAACTAATAACAAGAACACTACCATGCAATTCCTTTGAGAGATGACCCGAGGTTTAAATACTTTGGTTATTAGGATTATTAGGGGTTTGTACTTGTGACAAACAAATTTTTGTATGAAAGTATTATTGTTGGTTTAGAAACTATACTAGCAACGAGATTTTATTTGAGAAATTATATACCACACAATAGTTCATTCATCAACTGCCAGTTAATTTATCGGTATGCATTTTTATGCAATTTTTTGTAGAAAAATATATTTTCCAACTCAAAAAAATCTACTGAGTCCAAAAGTTATATTTAAATTTTTTTAATTAACATTCTAAATTTTAGGATCCCATTTTGGGCAATTAATTTAATATAATTAAGCGGGTAATTAATCGCAACTTTTACAGTGAGTGAAAAAAAGGCAAAGAAAGTTAGACTTGGAGTAAAAGTCCTATGTTTATTTCAAAAATCTTTTATAAGACTTTCTGTTTTGTTTTCACGATCTTAAGGGAATTTCTTGCAAGTTGGCTGAGGACTTTGCAGTTGAAAGTTGGGACTTTACAGTTATATGCCCTGTATACAACTCAGTTTTGGCTCCTACTTCAACAAGAGACAAAAAAGAATCTCCTATTTTTTACCCGAGGCAACTATACAGAATCTACAAGTTCCAATCAATTCTAAGATTTCTCAAGTAAAAGTAAAACAAAAAAAAAAGTCTTAGATTCAACCTCTCTTCTCTAAATCATTGATATCCATCCGTGTGTTTTTTATTTATTACTTTTTATATTTTAAGAAGTAAATTAATTTAGAGTTAAAATTTATATTGAAATTGATAAATAAAATAAAATTGTTCTTATCTTAGAGAAATCATATAATTTTAATGATAAAAATTTAATAAAATTTTTGTCATTTGTATAATTATTTTAATAAAATAATTAAAAAATATAAAATTTTAATTTAAATGAGACCAAATATTACACTAATAAATTTATGGTTAGTTTTAAATCATTATTTTATGATTTATGATCCTACAAATGTTAATATATTATTTTATAAAATTTAAAATGAAATCAAACTTAATATTAAAGATGTACTTAAAAATTGAGAGTAAATTGTGCCACCTGCTACGATTTAACTTGGCACATACACGATTAATATTCTGCGTATCTTCTGAACTAAATCGTTGGATCCTCCAATGAATTACGATTTTGTAAAGTTTTTTAGAAATAATTCTATTTTCATTAAGGAAAAAAGTGTGAAGATAATTCCCCTGAAATAAAAGATTTCAGATTTTTTTTTTTTTGTTGTTGTTGTTTTGATTATGTATAATCTGGTCAAATACTAGTAGAACACCATTTCTCTTTGATTAAATTAAGATACAAATGATTCAGGACCCATGTTTGTGTTTAATATCAATATGTAGGGTTCGTGGACCAGGGGCATTTACGATTTCCCCCACGTATGCCTTAGCTTTCGCAATTTCCCTCTCAACTTCGAGGCATCATCCTCCCCTTTCTTATATATAATACATAAAGTTATATAAATAAAATTATAAAAAAATAAATAAAATATATATAGTAATTATTATTATAAATATTTTATAAAATTATAATTAAAATTAAACTCTAAGAATTTTTTTAATATTAAAAATAATTAGTATTTGTCTTAATCAATTTAAATTTGTTGAATAATCATCTTATTCATTCGCTTAAGCAAGTATTAAGAGTTCGAATCTCGCCTTCTATGCATAGTAATTCAATAGCTAGCGGTTGATCATTAATAAATAGAGTATCAATATATGATTAGACTTTATAGAAGTACCGAAACCCGCGAGTATCCGACCCATCCCTGCCCGGTCAGGATGGGTAATAACCAGACTTGAGGTGGGGGTGGCTTTCATTTGGGGCGAGTGTTTGAGAGAAGCATGACGAGGTCGGGTTTAGGGTATACCCGTCCCAGGGTATATACATAGAAACACTTTTTAATAATTAGAATTTGTCTCATATCACATATTCAGTGATTCACAGTCTCAATCCATTCTCCATAGCTATGCCAGAGAAACCCAGTCATCTTCATCTAAAGTCGTCTTCTTCTCGACTTCTCCGTAGAAAGCCTCACAGCTTTCGTTGCCGTTACAGCTCTTGTTGTCTTGCCACTGAGCCCAGTCGTCGCTACTGAGCTTGTCACTGTTTACTTTCACAGCTCTCGTTGTCGCCGCTGTTGAGCCCATCATCATCGTTGCTGAGCACGTCGCTACCTTCTTGCTGAGCTCCTTTCCTCCTCTAGGTAAATGCTACTGAGCCGTCACTGCCTACCTTCACAGCTCTCATCGTCCGTTGCTGAGCCCGTCACCGTCGTTGTTGAACTCGTCGCTACCTTACTATCGAGCCCCTTTTTCTCTAGGTAAATTCCTTAAGCCCGTCGCTGCCTTCCTCCTTTTGAGCCCATTTTCTCTAGGTAAATTTCTCTCCCCTGATCTCTCTCTCATCACATTGTGAGTCTGTTAAGTTCTTCTTTTCTTCTTCCATAGATTAATCACCTGGTCGTCGACGCAGTTTTGTGTGAGTCTGTTATCGGATCCCCTTTCTCCTAAGCATGTCGCTATCTTCCTCCTCTATTTATCTGTCTGCAAATAAGTTTCTCTCTCTCTCTCTCTCTCTCTCTCTCTCTCTCTCATATTATGAATGATTGAATCTACATTTCATGGAATCTGTACATAGTGAAGTTGTGAATTTGTTTTCTAATTTTGTTAGTGAAATTGTGAACTTGTATTGCGATTTTGTTTATATACGTGCAGTGGGTGTAATCTGTATTTCACTAATTTTTGTCCATATTATGTACTAATATTTTTCATAGTTGATTCTAAGATTATTTTATATAAAAATACATATTTTATGATTTATTCTTTATTGAATTTTCATGTTCTCGTTACATAAAGTTCATTTAGCATTTTTCATTTTAAATTGTTATCGACTTTGGGTTCTAATTACTGACGTTGACATGTTGCAATAGTTTATATATGTTAATTGAGAATTAGAACTTTTGTGATTTTCCTTGATTTATATATGTGCAATGGGTCTAATTACTGATGTTGTAATAGTTTACTCAATTTTTTAATAGGTGCTTCATATATGATTTTCTTAGTTTTTTCAATATAGGTGTTTTAAGATTATTTCGTGGCTAATAATGTTAGAGAAGACATACAAAGTAACAGTGCTGCTCCTAATGATATTGAGATTGAAATTCTGAGTAATACTAATCCACTTTATGTTAAATTTGTAGTGATCAGACATTAATATTTTTTAATTTCATATTATTTGACATTATATGAATTTTATGTTTGCATTTTAATATATGTATGAATTTTAATTTTTTTTATCTCAATTTATGGATGAATATATAAATTTTAAAGTGTTATTTAATTGTTATAAGGCGGATAAGGGTGGGGAGGGTACCTACAAAAGAGGATTAGGATACAGCATTCTACTATCTGCATGTAAGGGTGGGGCGGGTAGTTGAGAAGTTTAAGGACGGTAGAGCGGGGTTAGAATGGGCAAAAATATACCCCACTGCCAACCTTATACATGGTAGATTAGTTTTTGACCTATTCAGTTAGAAAATACTGTAGAAAAAAATAGCAGTTGTCTTTAAAGTAGAATAATTTTTTATTGATAGTAATATTTATGGAGATTTGTTTTTGTTGAAATTTACATGCGACAATTTTTTTTGTTAGTATCATATTCATTATTGAAGTCAAAATAATATGATCAATATTGTTACCTATTAAAATTTTACATTTTATGACAATTTTTAAGTTTGCAAATTTATAGACCTGTGTCATTACAAAAGCTATTAAGTTGGTCAATATTCTTTGATAACATTACTGAAATACCATCGTTGAGTATTAATTTGTGGGAAGAAAAACCAGTAATAATTTTTTATTCAATATATAATTTATTCTATTGTAAAATGAATTGTTATTTACTGAATTGATAAATATATTTTTTTCTAATTTCTTACAACATTTTATTTGACAATGTTCTTTTGCAGTACATGGGATAATTAATAAAAATATATGAAGTTTTTATTAAAAAATTAAATAAAAATAGATATAATAATTATTACTATAAATATTTTATAAATTTATAATTAACATCATAGGTTAATGATATTTTCTGTTGAAAATATTAAAAATAATAAATATTTGTTTTAATTAATTTGAGTTGATTGAGTGGTCATCTCACTCATCTACTTAAGGAAATATTAGGGTTTCGAATCTCACGTTGTGTATATAACAACTTATTGGCTGGCGACAGACCCTTAATAAATGAATCTTCAATCCGTGATGGATTAGTTCTTGGCTTGTCGAGTTGAAAAATACGGTGAAAAAATAGTATTTATCTTGAAAGTAGAATAATTCTCATTGATAGCAATACTTGTGGAGATTTGTCTTTGTTGAAATTTAAATGTGACAACTTTATTTGTTGGTATCATATTTACTCATGAAGTCAAAACAATATGATCAATGTTGTTATCGGTTAATATTTCACATTATATAACATAATTTTCAAGTTTCCAAACTTATAGATTTATGTCACTACAAAAGCTATTAGATTGATTAATATTTTTTAGTAATATGACTAAAACACTATCGATGAGTATTAGTTTATGTGAAAAGAAACTCTAATAACTATTGGAAAACAAATTATTATCCCTAGATTGACAAATGTATTTTCTCCCATTTCTACATCAGCTTATTCGGCAATAATTACTATTAAGAAAAATCAAATGACTACCCTATTTTATAATATAATGTATAAAATAATTTTTTATTTTAAAATTAATTCTAGTAAATAAGATAAAATTAAAAATAATCTTTTACTCATTTAAAGATGACTTTAGAATTGATTAACAACTCATCTTTTTTAATTTTAATAACAAAAACAAAATTAGTTAGCTACAAAAATTTGGTATTTAATAATTTCAACCATTTAAACTTCAATTCACAAAAATTAGGTTAGAAATTAATTATAACTTAATAATCGATTATATATATTTATTCGTACATAAATAATAATATCTAATAATATATAATTTATTTAATTTTTTTAACAGGATTAATGTATAATTTATTGAGAATTGATTTATTATCCAAAATCTTTTTTATAAATATTGTAATATGTAAAAATAGTGATTTTATTTTTTATTATTATTTAAAAAATTATTCATAATTTTTTATTATGTAATTAACTTAATTAATAACCTTTATTATTGCTTTTTCTACCAGAAAGATCATATTTATACTATTTTTATAATACTAATAATAAATAAATATTTATACTATTATATTTATTATCCTAGATAATGACTTAATGTTAAATAATATAAGTTATATTTTGTATATTAAATTTACCCATATTAAGAGAAAATAAATTATATAATAAGTCATATGTTATAAAAATTAGTTGATTTACTGATCAATTAACTTTATTAAAAATAAAAAAACAATTTATCATATATAATAATCTTTAATATATGTAGTATCATGTATAAATTAGGATGATTTTTTTTAATTATTATTATTGTTGTTGTGTTGTTGTTTACTTTTTCATTATGTTGGTAAATAATATTTAAGACTAATATATATATATATATAATAATTTTTTTAGTTTCATTAAAATATCTCTTGCAGGCATATCCAACTTTTATATATACTAAATGCAATAATATTTAATTATATAGTATTTGTTATAATAATGACTAAAAATATTAACTCAAGTGAGTAAGATTAACTGCCAATGAGTTATAGCCCAAATGGCATAGTCTCTCCATACTCATCTAAGAGATCGGGGTTCGAGTCTCTCTATCTTTGGTAAAAAAAAAAGTAAGATTAACCTAGGTCCATTGCTCGAATCCTAAATTCGAATTAGGTTCATTATCTTAGGACTCAATACAAATCAAGTCCACGTGTCCCATCTCAAATCGGCTCAATTTGAATTTCTATTGTTTGTTAGAGAAGGTAATGGATATTCGTGTGGGCGTGGCTAACTTCCTTTCCCGTCCTTTACTCCTATTTTAAAAAAATTCCTCCGTCCCCTATCTATTTTTGTCGCAAATCCCTATTTAATTATTCTCTTAAAGAATGCAGATACCCACAGTTATCTATAGATATTTTGTGAATTTTTTAAAAGAAATTGACAAAGAAAGTCATAATATAATAATCAATTTAATATAATTCAACATAATTCATAATATGTTCATTATGAAAAATAATATTTCAAAATTAAAGACATGAAGAGTGTTAATAGCAAATGAGAACTTAAAATTATATGTAAACAAATTAAAATGATGTATTTAATATGAATTGCAAGAAAAAATTCTCGTTATTTAAGTATAATATACGTTTTATTATTTTGTATGGAACAATATTAGTTTTAATTTATATATTATTATTATTGGGTATTAAAAATAAACAGCGTTTATATTATTAGTATTTTTCTGACCTTCTTCAACTCTAACTCTAATTAGGTCTAAAAGCTTGCTCACCTCATTGAAACAAATATAATCTAATAAATTTCTATCAGATAGTGTTATACATTGGGATAATCATTGGAGAATTAACTTTAGCGGGTTAATGGTACGGTGTTTAATCATCACAAGAGTATTTTTATACAAAATTATCAATCAATTATGTATGACTTTTGATAAAATAATTATATTCAATATGAATGTTGTTTATTAGGTAAAAAATAACAAATTAACAAAAAATTATTACAATGCGTATATTCATTTTAACAAATATTTTTCTATCCAATACTATAAAAAATATACTGGTCACCCTAATTACTATAGATCTAACTTCCATCGGTAGCAGTAGAATGCTTAAATTAAGTCATCTCTAGGCTATGTTATTTGTCAAAGAAACAATCAATGAAACATTCATCCATGTCTTCTCATTTTGAGTAAATTTATACATAAAAAAATTATACATACAAAAAAAAAAGAAAAGAAGACTTGAAACTGTAAGAGCCAAAAAATGATGATTCTTAGAGCAACTCCAATATGATTAATTTTAGGTATCAATTTTGATCTGTACAAGTAAATAAACTGATTTATAATCGAAACTTGCATTGGATATCATTTTTGAACTGATACTAATATCAATAAAGAGATATCGTATAAAAAAGAAGAATGAAATGTTGCCACTTGTTTAAACTCACCCATTAAATAAACACTAATGGTGTTACTGTAACATTGTAATGCTGTTTTATTATAATATTGTAACAAAAACTCAATTAAAATTTATTCAAATAAATTAGATGTACTTATTTGTACTTTGTATTTTATTATTTTATTTTTTATTATTTTATCAATCTGATAGAAAAATGGATCCAAATCAATTTAATGTATTTTTTTAATTATTTATAAAACTTTAATTTTTCTTTCAATTTAATACGGTATATAATTATTAATTTTATAATTTTATATTTTTATTTTAGATAAATTTTCACAATTTAATTGAATTTATTTAAAATAATAAAAAATAGGGGATAAGTATTATTTTGGTCCCTATCGTTGAGGGTCAGAATCAAATTCGTCCCCAACGTTATTTTGGATTTAAATTCGTCCCTGACGTTTTATTTGGGAGTAAAATCGTCCTTTTGGACAATTTTACCCTTATAACATAAGACAGAGAGAGAAGCAACCTTGCTTCTTCGTAAAGACTCAGAGAGAGAGAGGAGAGAAAAAAGTCTCTCCGTCGCCGATGCTGACACCCTCCCCCTCGACCTTGCCTCGCCGCGCCTCGACTTTCCCCTCACCCTTGCTTCACCGCGCCTTGCCCTTGCCTCACCTTGCATTGCCTGACTGCACCTGGACCTCGCCCTCGCCTCTGGTTTCTCGTCGTCGTCGGGGAGGTGGTGGTGGTGGTGGTGCTCGCGTTTCCAGCATCACCGCCACGCCTCCCTTTCTCTTCCCTCCCTAATCTCTGCTATCTAGATTTACTACTACCACCACCACACAGCTCTACCATCACTGCCATCATAGGTAAGTTAAGATTCAAGTTCCTAATTCCTGTTCTTATTTATCAGAATTCCTAATTTTCAAATTCATCACAAAACCTAATTTTCAAATTTATCACAAACCTTTCTGAATCTGTAGTTGTTGTTGTTCAATTTGAGGAATTTGAAGAAGAAGAAGAAGAAGAAGAAGAAGAAGAAGATCTGAATTGCTTGATGCTGTTGGTTTTTTCATTCTTTTTTGTTTTTGTTTTTTTTTTTAATTCTGAATCTGTGATTGTTGTTGTTGGATTTGAAGAAGAAGAAGAAGAAGAAGAAGAAGAAGAAGAAGAAGAAGAAGAAGAAGAAGAAGAAGAAGAAGAAGAAGAAGAAGATCTGAGTTCCTTGTTGCTGTTGCTTTTTTCATTTTTTTGTTTTTTTTTTAGTTCTGAATTTGTGATTGTTGTTGTTCGATTTGAAGAATTTGAAGAAGAAGAAGATCTGAATTGCTTGATGTTGTTGTTTTTTCATTGTTTTTTTTATTCTGAATCTGTGATTTTTGTTGTTGGATTTGAAGAATTTGATGTTTATCACAACCCCTAATTTTCTAAGGATTTAGAATTGTTCTTGCTTTTGTTAATTGTATTTAAGGATTTGTAATTTTAAATTTTATTAATGGAAGAAGAAGGATTTGTAGTTTTGCATTTTGTTAATGATGGAAGAAGAAGAAGAGTGAACTGGTCAAAAAAAGGGGCATTTTGTCATTTAGAAAAAAAATTTATTAAAAAGGATGATTTTAATATCGTTTTAAAACGTTGGGGACGATTTTAAATCCAAAATAACGTTGGGGACGAATTTGATTCCGACCTTCAACGTCAGGGATCAAAATAATACTTATCCCTAAAAAATAGTAAAAATTTAAATTGAAATAAAACCAAGCATTGGAGTGACAAATTTTACATTAAGTTTCAAATCAAGTATTATGATATAAGTCCGCAAATATTTATGTGGCATCTTGTGGGACCTAAAATAAAATAAAATTAATGCCAAGCATTAGAGATGCTCTTACAAGCTTGTTTGGCCATCTATATATAAAAGACGAGAAGATCATAATTATCTATCAAAATTAATTTGTATCTATTACATTCAATTTGAATAAATAAGAAATCATCTTATTTTAATTTGGTTCTTAATTCACATAATTTGAATTTGATTTGTAAAACCCACAAACTTAGTAAATAATTAGCTAATAAATTAATTATTAATTAAAAAATAAAAAAATAGAATATTAGAGTTTAATGAGATAGAGCTAATTAAAATAAAAATTTTGACACTAATTTTAAAAAATTTGGCCCAAGATTATACCGAACAAACCCAACCGAGCAAACCGGGCTCGTGTTGGGCCCAAGGCCCAACCCAACCCATTACAACACAAAAGAGCCCAGCTCTTCTTTCCTTCCCCAAATGAAAAGCACGCTGGGTGACAAACCACTATTTTATGGTTTATATTCTATTTAATTGCATGGTTTTATCATGATCCTTGCCCACTTATTCATTAATTTAGCATGCATTTATATTTCCTTCCTGAAATTATTACATGGTTGAAAACTGCTTCCTAGAGACTTTTTTATTATGCATTTTAGTTCTCCTTTATCCCATTCGATGCCGTAATCTGTGTGTTAAGTGTTTCAGACTTTATAGAGCATGGATGAGTTGGAGAGTGGAAAGGAAGCTAGCAAAAAATGGAAGAAACACAAGAAATTGAGGAGACAACCAGCGAGAAGTGACGCGGCCGCATGGCTCACGCGTTCGCACGAAAGAGGAGAAATCGCAGTGACGTGGCCGCATGGCTCACGCGACCGCGCGGAATGGAAAAGCACAAGTGACGCGGAGGCGTGGACGACGCGAACGCGTGGCAAGGAAAAACGCGAATGACGCGTCCGCATGGATGACGCGATCGCGTGACGTGCGCGATCTGCATAATCTGTAGAATTCGCTAGGGGAAATTTTGGGCCCTATTTTGACCCAGTTTTCGGCCCAAAATAGCAGACTAGAGCCAGAGAACATGCAGAAACCAGGAACAACAATTCATTCTACACAGTTTTAGTTTTAGATCTAGTTTTTACTCCTGCTCTAGGTTTTTCTCTCTACATTCATAGTCTTTAGGATTTTTATTTTTCTATCACTTTTTGCATTGGGATACTGAGAAGAGTTATTACCTTATCAAGACTTCGTCATTCTAGTTCGTTTTCTTTACTTGGCTTTACTCTTCCATGTCCTTTGCTTTGTTAATTTTACCATTGGAATATTTTTAGGATTATTTCATATGTTATGAATTTTACATTCTCAATGAGCGAGTAGTTCCCTAACTTGATGGGGAGTTGATTGAAAGGAACCCTTGAGTTGGAAGGCTCAAAAGAAAGATTGTAATTGGGTTTAGTGTTGGATTGCCCTCTAGTCACTAACACCAATTCCTTTTAATTAAGTGGGTTGCAACTTGTGAACGGACATAGCATTTCAACTTGATTGATTTTCCCTTACCTAGTAAGAGATAACTAAATAGGATAACCTTTAATTATCAATCAATCTAGAGAGTTCCCCAACATTAATGGGGCTTCCAACTAATCAACTCCCAGTCAAGGCTTTTATTTACATTATTCAAATTCTCCAATTTAATTCCCTGTTTACTCAACTCAAACCTTTTTAAAAACATCTGATTAATAAAATAGCACACTTTTCTGCAACTCGTTGGGAGACGACCTGGGATTCATACTCCCAGTATTTTAAATTTAAATTTCTGTGACACGTTTCTAAATTGATAAGTGGATTTCTGGTGAGTTAAGAACTATACTTGCAACGTATATATTTTAATAATTTTTAATTCACCAATTTCTGCTGGATCAATTTTTGGCGCCGTTGCCGGGGATTTGCAATAGAGTGCTAAAGTTATTAATTAGAATTTATTTATTTGCATTTTATTTTAATTTTGTCACTATGAACTGTACGTTTCTTTCGTTAAATGACGCGTTCACTTCCTGATCCAAGCTTGCCAGCATTTGACCCTGAGATTGAAAGAACTCTTTCACATATAAGGCAAGCTCAGCGTAGGCGACTCCTCTTTGAGGACGAACCTGAACCGTCATCTAAGGAAGAAACAAGCCCCCTCTCTACTAATCCAGTTCATTTACGTGCAGGTGACATGGCAGCGGCCAGAAGAGTTACTATCCAGGAGGAAGGAGCCCCTGATTTTACGCTCCAACCATTCCAGGCGCACCACCCAGCAGTAGCCGTAGATTTTGAAATAAAGTCTTCACTACTCAACTTTGATGCCCAAATTTCATGCCTTACTTGCTCAAGAGCCTATCAAGCATCTTAGGGATTTTCAGACCGCTCGTTCTACTGTTAAGCGTGATGGCACTGATGAAATCTCTATTATATTGAAAGCCTTCCCGTTTTCTCTGGAGGGAAAGGCAAGAGAGTGGTACTACACTCAACCCAGAGCAATTGTTTCCAACTGGGATGCACTTAGGAGAGAGTTTCTGGATAAATTCTTTCCAGGTCAAGTTGCCGATAAACTGAGGAAGGACATGTCTATGATCGTTCAAGATGAATCTGAGACCCTCTATGAATACTTGGAATGCTTCAATACTCTTCGAGACGCATGTCCCCATCATATGATTGATAAGATAGTTTTACTCGGTTACTTTACACAGGGTTTGAAATCTCAAGATAGGACCATACTGGAAGGTGCTTGCAATGGTTCTATGAAAAAGTACAAGACTACGGACGAAGCATGGCAATTGATCAGAGACTTAGCTGACTCTACTAGGAATCATAGGCAGAGACAAAGTCGGTTAAAAGTTGTTGAGGAGGTATCCACTAGTAAAGAGAATGCTGCTATAGCTCAGAGCTTATGTGAAATGACTAACTTGCTGAAGCAGATGCAACTGAATCAACACCAACCTCAGCAAGTTCAGCCTTCTCCACCACAGCACAGCCAGCAGTTAGTTCCACAAAGAGTGTGTGGAATCTGTGCAGATTACAGTCACTATATCGATGAGTGTGCGCAGCTCCAACCAGAAGACAACACTATAGCAGCCACTCATAACTTTCATGACCGCTCCAATCAAGGGTACAATCAAGGTGGCAGCTATAACCAAGGATGGCAGGATAACTCTAACCAAGGCTAGAGAGACAATTCTAACCAGGGTTGGAGGGACAATTATAACAGAGGAGGCAGAGATAACAATGAAAATCAGAAGTGGAATAACAATAACAACTTTAGGCAGCTGATGAGCGGATAATTTATACGCTTTTTGGCATTGTTTTCATATAGTTTTTAGTAAGTTTGAGCTACTTTTAGGGATGTTTTCATTAGTTTTTATGTTAAAATTCACATTTCTGGACTTTACTATGAGTTTGTGTGTTTTTCTATGATTTCAGGTAAATTCTGACTGAAATTGAGGGATTTGAGCAAAACTCTGAAGAAGGCTAACAAAAGGACTGCTGATGCTGTTGGATTCTGACCTCCCTGCACTCTAAATGGATTTTCTGGAGCTACAAAACTCCAATTGGCGCGCTCTCAACGGCGTTGGAAAGTAGACATCCAGAGCTTTCCAGCAATATATAATAGTCCATACTTTATTCGAAGAATGACGACGTAACTTGGCGTTGAACGCCAAGTACACGCTGCTGTCTGGAGTTAAACGCCAGAAAAACGTCATGATCCGGAGTTGAACGCCCAAAACACGTCATAACTCAGAGTTCAACGCCAAGATATGCCTTTACACGTGAATTCATCAAGCTCAGCCCAAGCACACACCAAGTGGGCCCCGGAAGTGGATTTATGCATCAATTACTTACTCATGTAAACCCTAGGAGCTAGTCTAGTATATATAGGACATTTATCTATTGTATTAGACATCTTTTGACCACTTTAAGTCCTGGATCATTCGGTCACTTGATCATGGAGAGGGCTGGCCATTCGGCCATGCCTGAACCTTTTGCTTATGTATTTTCAACGGTGGAGTTTCTGCACACCATAGATTAAGGGTGTGGAGCTCTGCTGTACCTCAAGTATTAATGAAATTCTATCTTCTTTTATTCAATTCTCTTTTATTCTTATTCCAAGATATTCATTCGTACCCAAGAACATGATGAATGT
>NC_029775.3:39458802-39459413 GCF_000817695.3 Arachis duranensis
AGTTGCTCAATACTTAGGAGCTATCATGAAGCTGAATGCCAAGCTGTTTGGTAATGAGACTTGGGAAGGTGAACCTCCCTTACTCATTAGTGAACTAGATACTTGGATTCAGAAAACTCTACCTCAAAAGAAACAAGATCCTGGCAAGTTCTTAATACCTTGCACCATTGGCACCATGAGCTTTGAAAAAGCTCTATGTGACCTTGGGTCAGGGATAAATCTGATGCCACTCTCTGTAATGGAGAAGCTGGGAATCATTGAGGTACAACCTTCCTTGTTCTCACTACAATTGGCAGATAAGTCTTTGAGACAAGCTTATGGGACAGTAGAGGACGTGCTAGTGAAGGTTGAAAGCCTTTACATCCCTGCTGATTTCATAATCCTTGAAGGCCTTTACATCCCTGCTGATTTCATAATCCTAGACACTAGGAAGGAAGATGATGAATCCATCATCCTAGGAAGACCTCTCCTAGCCACAGCAGAAGCTGTGATAGATGTCAACAGAGGTGAGTTAGTCCTCCAATT
This sequence comes from Arachis duranensis, assembly GCF_000817695.3. Classification (NCBI taxonomy): domain Eukaryota; kingdom Viridiplantae; phylum Streptophyta; class Magnoliopsida; order Fabales; family Fabaceae; genus Arachis; species Arachis duranensis. Next base: position 39,459,328 of record NC_029775.3, read on the forward strand.
GAATGGGGACTACCTTGTGTTTAAAGCACATGGCCATCCCTCTGTGACAAAAGAGAGAAAGCATGAAGAGCTTCTCTCAGTTCAAG
>NC_029775.3:39476242-39479948 GCF_000817695.3 Arachis duranensis
ATCAGCCATGGGTGATGCCTCCAGACTGGTTAGCTGTGCGAGTGACAGCCGCACAGGTTATTTCCCCGTGAGGAATGAAAGTAGCCACAGTTGATGGTGAACCCCTATACAAAGCTTGCCATGGAAAGGAGTAAGAAGGATTGAGTAGAAGGAGTAGGAGAGCAGGCGTCCAAGAGCTCTACAGCATCTCCATCCGCTTATCTGAAATTCCCACCAATGAATCTGCATAAGTGTTCTATCCCTTTTATTATTTATTTCTTTTTATTATTCCTATCCTCAAACCCATAAATAATGTTTAATTTGCCTGACTGAGATTTACAAGGTGACCATAGCTTGCTTCATACCAACAATCTCTGTGGATTCGACCCTTACTCACGTAAGGTTATTACTTGGACGACCCAGTACACTTGCTGGTTAGTTGAACGAGATTGTGAAGAAAATAAACAATGCCCTCAGAGTATACATCTTTTATAAATCCAATTACAAGAAAAAGGGAATCACAATTTCGTCCACCAGCAGCAGAATCAGAATCAGGCCTACAAAGTACCTCATCTCAGACAGCCTCAAAATTCTCAGATCACCTATCCCTCGTCATCCCCTAATGATGAATTACTATAAGCCATTGATCGGAGACAACAGGCTATGGAAAATAACTTTAATGCAACCTTGAATGGTTTGAATTCTACTTTGCAAGCCCTTATCTCACAGATTGGATCAATGAACAACTCCAACAACTAGTCCTCAAGCTCTGGTGGACTCCCCTCTCAACCATTACCCAACCCAAAGGGTGGTTTTAATGCCATCACCCTAAGGTCTGTAACCACATTGCAGGAGAGGAATCAGGAGGAGCCAAGCCCACCAAAACACGCCTCAGCTGAAGAGGTAGTAGAAATAGAAGATGTTAAAGAGGAAGAGGACATACAGGACATAGCTGAAGAAGAAGAAGCTCAACCACAGGAGGAAGCACCAAAAGGTGCAGACATTGTAGAAAACACCACTCCCATTCCATTTCCACAACTTGCAAGAAAGCCCAGGAAGCAGTTGGAACCTGATCCCAAAATGGTAGAAATCTTCAAAAAGGTTGAGGTAACTGTTCCCCTTTTTGATGTTATTCAACAGGTACCTAAATATGCAAAGTTTCTAAAAGATTTATGTATACATAAAGACAAAATTAATGAATTAGAAACTATCCCTTTAGGTAGTTCCATATCTACTCTAATGGGAGGATTACCTGAAAAGTGTAGTGACCCAGGTCCCTGTATAGTTAGTTGTACTATTGGTGGTGTAGTAATTTATGATTGCATGTGTGATTTGGGAGCATGTGTGATTTGGGAGCATGTGTTAGTATAATGCCTTTATCTGTATATGATGTTCTAAGGCTCCCTCCCTTAAAAAGGTCGGCAGCTCGTTTTGTGTTGGCAGATAAAAGCATTATTACAGTAGCTGGAGTTGTTGAAGATGTTTTTGTGAACATTAAAGGGCTCACTTTCCCAACCGATTTCTATATCTTGGAGATGCCCAATAATGACTCAGATAAGCCATCATCAGTCCTACTTGGCAGACCATTCCTGAAGACATCAAAATTCAAATTAGATGCTTTTTCAAGAACATATTCTTTTGAAATAGATGGCCGAATGGTAATCTTCAATTTGAATGGAGTCACAAACAACCCTCCAGAAGATCATTCTATCTTCCAGTGTGATATCATAGACAAAACTGTAGCTGAAATTCACCAAGAAGAGTTGGAAGAACAGTACACAGAACAAGGTCCAAGTGTGGGGACTCTATTAACTGACAATAAGGGCACTTCGGCATTTTCACAAGCTCCAGACAATCCAGAGCCTGCCCATGACCAGAAGATAGAGTTGAAACCTCTCCCTCCACATCTCAAATACACTTATCTTGAAGATGGGCAGAAGTTTCCAGTTATTATTGCACAGAACTTCACTCCTGAACAGGAAGAGCAGTTACTTAGTGTGTTAAGGAAGCACAAGAAAGCAATTGGGTGGAGTTTGGCAGACATAGTAGGCATTAACCCTCAAATATGTGAGCACAGAATATTTTTAGAGGAAGGAGCAAGACCTGTCCGCCAACCCCAAAGAAGACTGAATCCCACTATTTTGGAAGTTGTCAAAAAGGAAGTGACCAGACTATTGGAAGCAGGTATCATTTATCCCATTTCAGACAGTGAATGTGTTAGCCCAGTACAAGTAGTGCCCAAGAAGTCTGGAGTCACTACATTGAAGAATGAGCATGGAGAGCTCATAGCAACCAGAGTACAGAACGCTTGGAGAGTCTTCATTGATTACAGGCATCTCAACCAAGCCACTCGTAAGGATCACTACCCACTTCCATTCATTGACCAAATGCTGGATCGCTTGTCAGGTAAATCACATTATTGCTTTCTAGATGGTTACACAGGTTACTTCCAGATTCATATAGCTCCTGAGGATCAGGAAAAGACTACTTTTACATCTCCTTTTAGGACTTATGCTTACAAGAGAATGCCCTTTGGCTTATGCAATGCACCAGCTACTTTCCAGAGGTGCATGATGAGTCTTTTCTCTGATCTTATTGAGGACTGTATGGAGGTTTTTATGGACAATTTTAGCGTTTATGGTGATTCTTTTAGCCTTTGCTTAGATGGATTATCTAGAGTATTAGATAGATGTGTCAATACAAACCTTATCTTAAATTTTGAAAAATGTCATTTTATGGTTAAACAAGGAATTGTACTAGGACATGTTGTATCTAATACTGGCATTTCTGTAGACCCAGCAAAGGTGAATGTTATTTCTAGTTTACCTTACCCCTCCTCTGTGAGGGAAGTCCGTTCGTTCCTTAGCCATGCAGGTTTTTACAGGAGATTTATTAAGGACTTTAGTAAGGTAGCACTTCCCTTATCCAGATTACTGCAGAAGGATATTGAATTCGAGTTCAGTGAGGATTGCAGACAAGTGTTTGATAAGTTGAAGACCAACCTGACTCAAGCTCCAATTGTGCAAGGACCAGACTGGAGCCAGCTGTTTGAAATCATGTGCGATGCTTCCAACCATGCAGTAGGAGCAGCGCTGGCTCAATGTGAAGGTGAGGATCCTTTTGTTATTGCTTATGCGTCTAAGACTTTAGACATTGCCCAATCCAATTATACTACTACTGAGAAATAGCTTCTTACTATTGTTTTTGCTCTGGATAAATTCCAAGCTTATTTACTTGGTACTAGAGTAGTAGTGTATTCGGACCATGCAGCTTTAAAGTACCTATTATCTAAAAAAGAGTCTAAACCAAGGCTCATACATTAGTCCAAACCAAGGCTCATACGTTGGATACTGCTATTACAAGAATTTGATTTAGAAATAAAGGATAGGAGTGGTAACCAGAATCTAGTGGCAGACCACTTGAGTCGCCTTGAGCACATTAAGAATGATTCTACTCCTATAGATGATAGTTTTCCATCTGATAACCTGCAAGCAGTATCTGAAGTAGTCCCTTGGTACGCACCTGTAGCTAATTATCTAGTTAGTCGCACATTTCCTCCACATTTTTCTAAGCATCAAAGGGACAAGCTGAAAAGCGAGTCTAAATATTATATATGGGATGACCCATATTTATGGAGATGTGGCGCTGATCAGGTAATTAGACATTGTGTGCCTCACTCAGAATTCCAGTCCATTTTAGAGGCCTGTCACTCATCTAAGAGTGGAGG
>NC_029775.3:39480098-39481994 GCF_000817695.3 Arachis duranensis
AGGAGGGATGAGATGCCTCAACAAATTATGCTTTTCTGTGAAATTTTTGATGTTTGGGGCATTGACTTCATGGGTCCGTTTTCAAATTCTAATGGTTATTTTTATATATTGTTAGCTGTGGGTTACGTTTCCAAATGGGTGGAAGCAATTCCTACCCGCACTGATGATGCTAACACCGTTGTTTCCTTTGTGAGAATCCATATTATTTGCCGCTTTGGATCACCACGAGCAATCATGAGCGATCAAGGCACCCATTTTTGTAACAGGAGACTAACAGGATTACTGAAGAAGCTTGGGATTATTCATAAGGTTGCAACAGCATACCATCCTCGGACCAATGGGCAAGCCGAGGTGTCCAACAGAGAGATAAAGCGTATCTTGCAGAAGATAGTCAAACCTCATAGAAAAGACTGGAGCACCAGGCTACAAGATGCACTATGGGCATATAGGACAGCATATAAAACACCCATTGGGATGAGTCCTTTCCACTTAGTTTATGGAAAAGCTTGTCATCTCCCAGTTGAAGTAGAGCACAGAGCCTTTTGGGCAGTCAAGGAGTGCAACATGGGAATTGAGCAAGATGGAGCTGAAAGTAAGTTGCAACTGCAAGAACTGGAGAGCCTTCGCCTAGAAGCTTTTGAGAACTCAAGAATATACAAGGAGAAGATGAAGGCTGTACATGATCAGCACATCAAGAGAAAAGAGTTCCAACCTGGGGATTTAGTCCTCCTTTACAAATCTCGACTGAGGCTCATGCCAGGCAAGTTGAGATCAAAATGGGAAGGTCCATACAGAGTAGAGAAGGCCGAACCATACGGAGTTTATCACCTAAGCCACCCTTCAAGCTTTGAACTTATCAAAGTTAATGGACAACGTCTGAAGCTGTACCATGGAAAGAAGATGCAGAAAAACAAAGAGCTTGAGATCTTCCTCTTGGAAGATCCCCACATAGCAGAAGTTTGAGCTAGTGGAGCGTCCAACTTACGGACGTTAAAGCAAAGTGCTAGGTGGGAGACAACCCACCATGGTATGATCATTCTTTTCTTTCTATTTTTAGTTTTTACTAGTCAATAACTCTTCTCCTTATCAGTACCTTCATGCATCTGCATTTGCATACTTTTATTTAAAAAAACATGGAGGTCACGCGACGCGACCGCATCAGTGACGCGTCCGCGTCGACAGGAGAGGTGAGAAAATAAAAAAATGAACAGAGAGTTTCGCTGGAGCATGGCTGGAGGCGTGCCAGTGGCACAAATCATCCCACATGACCACGTCGTTGACGCGTCCACGTCACATGGGATTCATGGTGGTGCGCGAAATTGTGAACAATACTTTTTCACAACTCTCATAATCCCTGGTCATGAACCCCAAAAACTTGGTAGCTCAATACCATGGCATTACACAACTTCGCACAACTAACCAGCAAGTGCACTGGGTCGTCCAAGTAATAAACCTTACGCGAGTAAGGGTCGATCCCACGGAGATTGTTAGTATTGAAGCAAGCTATGGTCATCTTGTAAATCTTAGTCAGGCAAACTCAAATAGTAATGGTGATGAATGAAAATAACACAAAGGTAAAGATAGAGATACTTATGTAATTCATTGGTAGGAACTTCAGATAAGCGCATGAAGATGCCTTCCCTTCCGTCTCTCTGCTTTCCTACTGTCTTCATCCAATCCTTCTTACTCCTTTCCATGGCAAGCTTAAGCAAGGGTTTCACCGTTGTCAGTGGCTACCTCCCATCCTCTCAGTGAAAACGATTGCATATGCTCTGTCACAGCACGCGGAATTCAGCTGTCGGTTCTCGGTCAAGCCAGAATAGAATCCATTGATTCTTTTGCGTCTGTCACTAACGCCCCACCTGCTAGGAGTTTGAAGCACGTCACAGTCATTCA
>NC_029775.3:39482540-39498953 GCF_000817695.3 Arachis duranensis
GTACGCCGGTTTGGGCCATCAAATCTTGGGCAAAGTATGGACTATCATATATTGCTGGAAAGCCCAGAATGTCTACTTTCCAACGCCGTTGAGAGCGCGCCAATTGGGCTTCTGTAGCTCCAGAAAATCCACTTCGAGTGCAGGGAGGTCAGAATCCAACAGCATCTGCAGTCCTTTTCAGTCTCTGAATCAGATTTTTGCTCAGGTCCCTCAATTTCAGCCAGATGATGACAAGTCATCATATACCCATTTTTCAAGCTAATTTCACTTGTTTTGTTAGCATTTATGCACTTTCTTATATCCTAAGTAAGTGATTTGGAGTGAAAATGCGTAACTTTTCTAAATCAAGCAACCACCATGGAATTAATGTTAAATCATGAGGTTTAAGCTAATTTTAATTGAATTTTAATTGATTTATAAGCCTCTTGAATCTAGTGATACTTGGAGTGGTTGTTTTGGTTTATTGTAGGTGAAGAAAAGAAAAGAAAAGGAAAAGCGTGGCCTAAGAAGTGTAGCCAAGGAAGGGAAAGCGTGTCCGAAGCAATAAGAAGCGTGCCGCATGCAAGGGGGAGGCAACATTGCCCTCCACAAGGGCACACTGCCCTCTAGGAGGGCAACATAGAGGAACTAAACAAGGAAGGCAACTCTGCCCTGCCCACTACAAGGGCAGAGCACAAAAGTGTGCCTTGGAACCAAGAAGAAGAGAACCTTGCCCTGCCCTCCACAAGGGCAGTATCGGGCTCACCAAGGAAGAAAATCAAAGGAAAAATGTCACCCATGCATGCCACAAGAATCGAACACGGAACAAGGAAGAAGCAAGGAACTAAGGTTGAGTGTTGTGCCAAGAAATCAAGGAAATTAATTGAGCGTGTGTTCCAGCCGTGTTTCGAAAGAAGCCAAGGAAATTAATTGAATTTGTGCCCCAGCCGTGTTTCGAACACGGGACGTGGAAGAGGGAACATTGCCCTGCCCTCTGCGCGGGCAGGGCAGAATCTTGTGTGTGGCGCACCAAGAAGCAACTCTGGCGCACCAACTCTCGTCCCTGGCAGCATCTGGCACACCAACTCTCGTCCCTGGCAGCATCTGGCAGCACCAAAATTTCCTGCCCTGCCCTCCGCGAGGGCAGGGCAGCATCCTGGCGCATCACGCACGATCCTGGCGCACCAAGTCTCGTTCCTGGCAGCCTCAGCGCGCGCAACGCTCGTCCCTGGCAGCACCAACTTTTCCTGCCCTGCCCTTGGCGCAGGCAGGGCAGCATCTCACGCATCAGGGCACACCAAACTCGCACCAGCCGCACCAACGCCGCACCAATCTCATGCACCAGGCACCAATTTTCTGCCCTGCCCTCCACAAGGGCAGGGCAGCCTCCTGGGAGCAACTTCTCATGGGCCGAAAATTCAAATTAAAACCCCATTTGAATTCATTTCTTCACCAAATCAAAAGCCCATCCAAATCCCAAAATCCAAGAATAGAAAGTGTATAAATAGGAGCTAGTTTGATGAAATTAGGACCTTTTGACTTACCTTTTGCTTAGCTTTTGAATTTTGCACTTTCTTTGAGCTTAGAACTTTCTTTCTGCACTTAGGGATTTCTCTTGGTGTCTTCACTAAGATTTCAGAGAATTGGGGAGGAGAATTGATCTCTCTTCTTCCTTGTTCTTGCTTGGGTCTTTTTCATTTCTTTGTTTTAATTCTTGGGTGTTTGGAATTGAGGAAATTCTGTCTCAATCCTCACTCAAGAACTCTTTATTTTCTTTTCTGCAAAATTGAATCAATTTACATTCTCTTTACTGTTTCCTCTTCAATTTCTTGCCAATTGCTTTGTGAACTTGGATCTGTGAAGGCAAATAGAGATCTAGGCTCTGCTACCTAATCTCTTGAGACCTGAGACCACGATTTACTTTTGGTTCTTCTGTGAACCTCTGCTGCACTTTATTTCCTTTCTGTTCAAATGCTTATTGCTTCTGATTCAATTTCTGCTCTCTTAATTGTTGCAATTTACTTTCTCTCTGTTTAGATTCTGCAATCCCAGTCCTCAAATCCCTTTTACATTCAAGCAATTTACATTCCTTGTCATTTAAGTTACTGCAATTTACATTTCTTGCACTTTAAGTTTCAGTCATTTAATTTCTTGTTCTTTAAGATTCAGTCTATTTTACTTTTCTGTTCTTTAATTTCCTGCAATTTCCCCTCTCCCTTTACATTTCAAGCAATTTATCTTCTGTTAAATTCAACCCACTCAACCAAAACTTGATTCGCTTGACTAAATCAACCACTAAACTAAAATTGCTCAATCCTTCAATCCCTGTGGGATCGACCTCACTCATGTGAGTTATTATTACTTGATGCGACCCGGTACACTTGCCGGTGAGTTTTGTGTTGGATCGTTTTCCACACATCACCAGAAAATACCTGAAATCACAGAAAAACACACAAACTCATAGTAAAGTCCAGAAAAGTGAATTTTAACTAAAAACTAATAAAAATATTCTAAAAACTAACTAGATCATACTAAAAACATACTAAAAACAATGCCAAAAAGCATACAAATTATCCGCTCATCACATGGCCTCCCACGCGACCGCGTGCCCCACGCAGTTGCGTGCCCTGATTTTCGACGTAAAAAGGGGTGCACAACGAAATATTGTGTGAGAGTCGTGCTGGATTGGTGCTGGACGCACCATCCCTATCACGCGACCGTGTCGCTGACACGTCTGCGTCATCCCTTCTGTAGCCCACTCACACGATCGCATGCCCCATGCGATCGCATCACCCCAAATTTGGCAAATATATCGATTTGAACAGAGAGTTGTGCAGGTGCGAGGCTGCCCTCGTGCCAGTAGCATGTACAGGGTCACGCGACCGCGGACTGACGCGGTACCTCATTGAAGCACAATCACGCGGACGCGTGCGTTGCACAGCTCAACCAAAATTGCCAAAATATCTTATCTTTCTCTCCTCCAAATCCTAATTTTTCTTTTCCCTCCTTATTTCTTCCTTCTCCCTTCTTCCTTCTATTTCACCTTTCACACACACTCTCTCTCACCTCCATTAACAAGGTTTTATTTTCTTCTTCCCTCCTTCCTTTTTTATCATTCTTCTTATTTTATATGTTATTTTCTTTTCTTTTCTTTTTCTTTTCATTACCCTTATTTTCTTTCTTCTTCTTTCCTTTTTACATGGTGTTAGAAATTTATTTGAGTTATTATTCCTCATTATATGCTTGTGGATTATTGCAAATTATTTGGCGATTATATATTATTTTCTTTAAAGGGTTGCTTGCATGTTTGCTTTAATACTTTCTATACCTTATTTACCATGCATGCTATGTGTTTGTGAAAAAGCCCATATGGCATTATGCACTTCTCTATTATACTTTCTACTATTCAAAGCATGTTTTTCACAAACTTCCTTTACTATTTTATTAATTAAATTTAATTGCCAGTACAAACATGTTAGTTTGTTACGAAGTGATGCTTGATCTATGCTACTCATGCCCTTGCCGGCATGCCAATAATCATCTTGCATCTACTCACCCTATCATGCACTTGTTCTATTTCCTTTTATGATCTTTTCACATGTTGTCATGACCATGTGTTTATTTCATTCCTCTTTACCGTGCACTGTTTATCACTCACTCCATCCCCTTCCTTGCTTTAATTCTTTGGATTTAACTTACTTTCTCTTCCCTTTTCCAGAATGGCCACCAGGAAAAGCAAAGAGAAAGCTACCCCTAAACCCATAGCAAGGAAGGAAACGTAGAGAGCATTAGTGGCCGAGCCTTCTTCAACTGCAGTCAAACCCTCAACAAAAAGAATTATAGGATTATCAAGGTTGATGAAAAAGAGAGAGCCTTCCCAGCCAAGGACACCGCACGATTCCTAAATCGCTACTGTGAGAAGATGTTTCCTATTCTGGCAGCTCGAAATTACAACAATGAATACCTTCTTATACTTCCACCTCGTATTGCTGAATTTGTTGAGTCACAAATTGCACAAAGACATTGGGGATTCTTACAGAGACAGCCACGACAGGTTAATCTTTCTTGGGTTGTTGAGTTTTACTCCAACTTCCACCTGTCGACTCTGCAGTCCGTCTATTTACGCCAGAAGCAAGTCCCCATTACAGAGGAGGCCATATAGCAAGCCTTAGATCTCCCACCTGCTCCAGAAGGATTGGACGCCTTTCAGAAAGCCGCAATCAAGCGCCAGGCATACACCTTTGACTGGGACACTGTTCTCAGAGTTATCGCTCGACCTAGCAGCAAATGGATCTTCGGATACCATCGTTCCCGTCCTAAGGGAATCTCGGCTTCCGCACTTACCTTAGAGGCTAACGTATGGGCACAGATTATGTTCCATTACGTCTTCCCGAGTACTCATGAGTCCTCCTTCACCGCAGACATGGCCGTTCTACTATGGTGCATCCTCACAGACCAGCCTCTCAATTTACCAAGACATATCCGGAATGCTATGCAACATATGCAGATCACAGGCAACCTACCTTTCCCCGCATTGGTCTCTGATCTTATCTCAGCAGCCGGAGTATCCTACAGAGCTGGGGAGTTAAACGCCCAAACTGGCACAAAAGCTGGCATTTAACTCCAAGAAAAGTCTCTACACATGAAAGCTTCAATGCTCAGCCCAAGCACACACCAAGTGGGCCTGGAAGTGGATTTTTATGTCATTTACTCATTTTTGTAAACCCTAAGCTACTAGTTATCTACAAATAGGACCTTTTACTATTGTATTTTACATCCTGAAATCTTTTGATCACTTGAGATCTGAGGATCATCTTTGGACGTCTAGTTCTTAGATTATGGGAGGCTGGTCATTCGGCCATGCCTAGACCTTGTTCTTATGTATTTTCAACGGTGGAGTTTCTACACACCATAGATTAAGGTGTGGAGCTCTCCTGTACCTCGAGTGTTAATGCAATTACTATTGTTTTTCTATTTAATTCAGCTCATTCTTGTTCTAAGATATTCATTCGCACCCAAGAACATGATGAATGTGATGATTATGTGACGCTCATCATCATTTTCACTTATGAACGCGTGCCTGACAACCACTTCCGTTCTATAAGTAAACAAGGCTTGAATGTTTATCTCTTGGATCCCTTAATCAGAATCTTCATGGTATAAGCTAGAATTGATGGCGGCATTCAAGAGAATCCGGAAGGTCTAAACCTTGTCTGTGGTATTCTAAGTAGGATTCAAGGATTGAATGACTGTGATGAGCTTCAAACTCCTGAAGGCTGGGCATTAGTGACAAACGCAAAAGAATCACTGAATTCTATTCCAACCTGATTGAGAACCGACAGATGATTAGCCGTGCTGTGACAGAGCACGTTGAACATTTTTACTGAGAGGACGGGACTGTAGCCATTGACAACGGTGATGCCCAAAATATAGCTTGCCATGGAAAAGAGTAAGAAGGATTGGATGAAGACAGTAGGAAAGCAGAGAGACGAAAGGGACAAAGCATCTCCATACGCTTATCTGAAATTCTCACTAATGAATTACATAAGTATCTCTATCTTTACTTTATGTTTTATTCATCTTTTAATCATTAATCCTCTATAACCATTTGAATCCGCCTGATTGATATTTACAAGATGACCATAGCTTGCTTCATACCAACAATCTCCGTGGGATCGACCCTTACTCGCGTAAGGTTTATTACTTGGACGACCCAGTGCACTTGCTGGTTAGTTGTGCGAAGTTGTGATAAAGAATTGAGATTACAATTGAGCGTACCATGTTGATGGCGCCATTGATGATCACAATTTCGTGCACCATACTTTAATTGGAAATGCGTGTGAATTTAGCATGCTTAATTGTTATACATGCTATCTGCTTTACTTGTATTCTAATTGAGTTTGCCATTGTCTGCTTGCTTGTCTATGTGGTTACACCAGATTTGGAGGTCTTGGAGGAAAGCAGATGATGGAGGGTTGGGATAGAGTTTTGGTTAAGTTTAGGAACCTTAGATTACCACCCTTGTTTATGGGTTTTTCCTTTTAAATCTTTAAGCTTTATAATTTAAATGTCAGGGTTCTAGGATTGTCTCTGCATTTCTCGGGACCTTATATCTTATGTATGCGGCACCATTACCATGTTGAGAACCTCCGATTTTCATTTCATATGGATATTTGTGTTTTTTAGATGCATATCGAGAGGCACCTCGTCAGGCGTTTGGAATTCTGACAGCAAAGTGGGTTTTTTGGGACTTTATATTTTGTGCTATTTAGATATATGCTCATGTATAGAACCCTCTTATAGAGTTAATTTACTTTTGTACTTCATAGAGGTTTATGGAGCACTAGGATTTTTTTTGTGTATTTTGGGTTATGAATTTTATATGTATGTATGTAAATATTCTTCGGCCAGCTTTAGCTTTGCAGGCTGAGTTAGGAGCTTGTTTATTTTGTATCATTGACCTTCTATTCTCACTTTCTATATATATATGTATGTATGGTCCTATGCTTTCTTCGTACGCAAGTAAACCTTAATCCTGAGTATTACACTTTTAATTTTGTAATTTTTCTTTACCTATCCTTCAATGCTCCTGGTATATAACATTCTTTCAATTATTATATGTATATACATTTCATTTTAGAGGTCGTAATATCACACCACCTCTGTTTTACCACTTAAGCATAAAGCTATGTGTAGTAGGGTGTTACATGACTCAATAGATATGATTTGATTTGATTTGATATGATTATTAATTAAAAATATCTCAATTGCCTATTTTATTCATAGATTTATTATTTAAATGACTAATAAATTAATCAAATTAATTAATTAATACACATAATTAGTATAATTAATTTGATTTCATAAATTAAAATAAATAAATTAAAAAGTACTACTAGAATATTAAAAGAAATAAATTATAAAATAATATCAAAATAAATTGATATAAATTATAATAAATTGTGTGATATTTAAATATCTAATCAAATCAATTAGTTAGTATAATTAATTTATCGCAGTAAATTATATTTAATGAGTTAAAAAAATAAATCGAAAAATACTCTCAAAAGCATGCCACACTAGCTCTATCATTAAATGCAGAAATTTGATTTTTATATAATAGAATATATATATATATATATAATAGATTCATAAGTTAAAATACTATTTGTATTTTTTTTATAATATATACATCTTTTATTATTTTTACATTTGTTTCATTTCTTATTATACTAGTACTAGTGTAATATCCAAAATTTTTGGTAAATTTTATTATGAGTCAATTTTAATTTATTTATTCATTAAAGACTTTAATTTCAGAAGTTATTTTATTAAAACTAATTATATTATAATTTTTATCTAATTTTATAATTATTGAATAATTTTCATATTTAGAGTATAGAGTTTAGTAATTATAAAATAATAAGAATTTTATATCATTTGATTTAAATAATTGAGAATTGGAATTTAATACTTTTATTTTTATGAATACAGAAAATGAGGCATATTATCTTATATTTTAAATTAGAATACTTATTTAAAAATAATTTGAAAGTCGATGAATAAAATATATTTATATATATAATTATTGTTTGATTAAATTGATTTTCAATTACTTTGCTAACCCAAATTTTATTAAAATTACCAAACTACCCTTATACCTAATTTACCCAAAATCCTAACCTAAATGACACATACAAAATCCTAGCCCACTCTCACCTCACACTCACTTCTCTTCACACACACACATGAACAGAAAGGGAAAAAATGGAAGGAGAGCTACACTACAAGGGAGAAGAAGAGAGAAGGAAGGAAGAGAGAGAAGGCAGAAGAGCGCCGTCGTGTCGCACGTGAGGGACGAGAAGAAGTTGTCGTCGTGTCCCGTTCCGTCATCGTCGTTGTGGACATACACGTTGCCATTGCCAGACTCGTGCCACCCAGCGCCGTTGAGTAAGAATGCGTTAGGAGAGAGAAAGTCATGGAAAAGGATTGAGCCCGTCACTGTCGTGCCTCAATCACCATCGATTTGCTACTGTTGCTGTTGTTGGAGGCCACCACCGTCGCTGGAGAAAGGGTTTCCGCCACTGCCGGAGTTCTTCGCCATAAATCTCACCACCAGGAGGTTTTTGTGGCCGGTATTGCGATAGGGTCGAGTTCCATTCTTACAGGTTGCGATCATAGTTCTCGTTGTTGTTGCGAGTGGTTTGGAGCTATGGTTATGGCTGCCGCTATTGTGTATCGGAAGAAAAACAAGTTTTTGACACGTTTTAGAGTTTTTAAGTTTCAACAATCGAGGTATGTGTGCTTTTCTTAAACTCATTTTATTGTCAAGACTTGTTATAGGTCGATATTAATGCAAAAATATATTTATTTGGTGATTATGTGAGTCTTATGGATTGATTTGAGTTGCTTTAAATAAATGTAATTGTCTACCTGATTGGTTGTTGTTAAAGTGGTCTCTTGATTGGTTATATTGGTTTCATGATTTTGTTGGACTCATTGAAAATTCTGATTTATTAATCTATTTTTTTTAATTGGTAGTTGCTAAAATAATTTAAGACTTGTAAATATTTTGATATTTGAAACGAGTTTAATTTATTAAATTATTGAGAAGGCTGGTTATTCTTTGTTAATTTAGTTTATTGAGTTGGTCATTGATAGACTGGTTTCTTGAAATTATTTCTAGATTATGATAGAATGATTTGAGATATTAGAGTTGATTTTGTTTAATTTATCGGAAATAATTTTGAGAATTGAAAATTATTTGAGATATTGAAATTGGTCTGATTTTGGAAATGATTTGAAAAAGAGGTTGAGAAATGGTTTGGTTGGGAGCCGAGAAGGGTGGCAAAGTCTGAATTTTAGAGGAAATGCTACCGAAATTTTTTTTAAAATTGGATACTTCATTTGAAGTGATTATTTAGAAAAATTTGGATTTAAAAATTATATTATTTGGTTTTGATTTATTAAGAAAATGATTACGTTTTGAATTTGATTTATTAAAGAAAGAATTTAATTATGTTTTGGGTTTTATTTACCATTTTGAATTCGATTCATTAAGGAAAGGTTCATGTTTCAAGTTTGATTTATTTGAAAAGAGAATTATGTTTTGAGTTTGAATTATTTAAAAAAGGAATTATGTTTTGAGTTCGATTCAATATGAAAATAGTTATGTTTTGGGTTTGAAATAATGTATTACCTTTTGAGAAGTTTGGTGAATTTACAATATTTAAATTTGATTGGTAAAGAGAGATGATTTTTTAGTCTTTGAGAAGGTTAGTAAATTGGAGAAAAACTTTTATTTGATTATTTTTAATGAAAGGGTTATGTTTTGAAAAGTATTTAGCGAATTTAAAATAAATAATTTTCTTGAGTCTTTTAAAAGAGATTTACACTCGAAAATGGTTTTGAACTTGGTTTGGGAGATTTTGATTGAGTAAATATGAGTTTTATGAAAGAGAACGGATTTAGAATGACGTCATTTTGAAGGTTATGGAAAACGTTATAACAAAATTGGTTTTAGTTTTAAATGAAAATGATTTGAGGAAAGGTGATTCTTGGCATGCTGTGAACTAAATGTATATTGCTATTGAAGTAACTGGGCAAGTTGAGATTGAGGATTCTCTCTCTTGCTGCGATAGACAAGTTGACGTTGAGGATTACCTTATTTGTTGCGCTGGATGATGAGCGGATAATTTATACGCTTTTTGGCATTGTTTTTACATAGTTTTTAGTATGATTTAGTTAGTTTTTAGTATATCTTTATTAGTTTTTAACCAAAATTCACATTTCTGGACTTTACTATGAGTTTGTGTATTTTTCTGTGATTTCAGATATTTTCTGGCTGAAATTGAGGGACCTAAGCAAAAATCTGATTCAGAGGCTGATACAGGACTGCAGATACTGTTGAATTCTGACCTCCTTACTCATTTATGTACCCCTAGTAACTAGTCTAGTATAAATAGGACTTTTTACTATTGTACTCTCATCTGGGTATCTATCTTTGATCAGTTTATGCGATCTTAGACATTGGGGCTAGCCTCACGGCCATGCCTAGACCTTTATCACTTATGTATTTTCAACGGTGGAGTTTCTACACACCATAGATTAAGGGTGTGGAGCTCTGCTGTTCCTCGAGTATTAATGCAAAGTACTACTGTTTTCTATTCAATTCATGCTTATTCATATTCTAAGATATTCATTCGCACACAAGAATATGATGAATCTGATGATTATGTGACATTCATCACCATTCTCACTCATGAATGCGTGGTTGACAACCACTTCCGTTCTACATGAAAACAAGCTTGAATGTGTATCTATTGGATTCCTGGTCCTTGCGTTTGATTGCCTCTCCTGAAAATAGAGCCTTTAATTCCTTGCGATCATAGTCTTCGTGGTATAAGCTAGAACCTATTTGCAGCATTCTTGAGATCCGGAAAGTCTAAACTTTGTCTGTGGTATTCTGAGTATGATCTGGGATGGGATGACTGTAACGAGCTTCAAACTCGCGACTGTAGGGCGTGGTGACATACGCAAAAGGATAGTAAATCCTATTCCTACACGATCGAGAACCAACAGCTGATTAGCCATACGGGAAACCGTAGAGGACCTTTTTCACTGAGAAGACGGGAAGTAGCCATTGACAATGGTGACACCCAACATACAGCTTGCCATAGAAAGGAGTATGAAGGATTGGATGAAGGCAATAGGAAAAAGCAGAGATTCAGAAGGGATAAAGCATCTCCATACACTTATCTGAAATTCCCACCAATGAATTACATAAGTATCTCTATCTTTATTTTATGTTTATTTATCTTTTAAATTATTAAAACTCCATAACCATTTGAATCCGCCTGACTGAGATTTACAAGGTGACCATAGCTTGCTTCAAGCTGACAATCTCCGTGGGATCGACCCTTACTCACGTAACGTTTATTACTTGGACGACCCAGTGCACTTGCTGGTTAGTTGTGCGAAGTTGTGAAAAAGAATGATATTACAATTGTGCGTACCAAGTTGTTGGCGCCATTGAGATCACAATTTCGTGCACCAAGTTTTTGGCGCCGTTGCTGGGGATTGTTCGAGTTTGGATAACTAACGGTTCATCTTGTTGCTCAGATTAGGTAATTTTCTTCTTGTTTTAACCATTATTTTATTTTCAAAAAGTTTTCAAAAATCTTTTAAAAATTTTTCTTCTTTTTCGTTTTTCCACAATTAATTTTCGAAAAATCCAAAAAAAATAATAAAATCATAAAACCAAAAAATATTTTGTGTTTCTTGTTTGAGTCTAGTGTCAATTTTTAAGTTTGGTGTCAATTGCATCTTTTTAATTTTCTAAAAATTTTCAAAAATTCATGCATTGCATTTTTCTTGATCTTCAAGTTGTTCTTGACAAGTCTTCTTGTTTAATCTTCATATATTCTTGTTTTGTGTCTTTTGTTGTTTTTCATATGCATTTTTGAATTATTAGTGTCTAAACATGAAAAATCTCTAAGTTTGGTGTCTTGCATCATTGGGTTTGATCCAAAATTTTCATGTTGTGAGTCATTTTTGTGTTTTTCTCTCTCATCATTAAAAAATCAAAAAATATCTTTCCCTTATTTTACTCATAATTTTTGAAATCTTTGGGTTGACTTAGTCAAAAATTTTTAAAATAAGTTGTTTCTTGTTAGTCAGGTCAAGATTTCGATTTTAAAAATCTTATCTTTTCAAAACTTTTTCAAAAATCAAATCTTTTTCATTTTTCTTTTATATGTTCGAAATTTTTTTAAAAAAACAAAAAAAAATTGATTTTCAAAATCTTTTTCTTAATTTCATTTGAAATTTTCGAAAACTTTACTAACAATTAATGTGATTGATTTCAAAAATTTGAAGTTTGTTACTTTCTTGTTAAGGAAGGTTCAATCTTTAAATTCTAGAATCATATCGTTTAGTTTCTTGTTAGTCAAGTAATCAATTTTAATTTTAAAAATCAAATCCTTCTAAATTTCTTTTTCAAATCTTTTTCAAAATAATTTTCAATCATATCTTTTTTAATCATATCTTTTTCAATTCATATCTTTTTCAAACTTAAATTTCAAAATCTTTTCTAACTTCTTATCTTTTCAAAATTGATTTTCAAATATTTTTCAACTAATTAATTGATTTCTTTGTTTGCTTTACTATTTCTTATCTTTTTCAAAACCACCTAACTAATTCTCTCTCTAATTTTCGAAAATTCCTCACCCTTTTTCAAAATTCTTTTAATTAACTAATTATTTCAAATTTTAATTTTAATTTTATTTCTTCTCTTAATTTTTGAATTTTAATTAATAATTAAAATAAAAACAAAAATATTTTTTTCTTTCAGTTAATATTCGAATTACCTCTCTCTCTCATCTTTTTCTATTTATTTATTCATTTACTAACACTTCTCTTCATCTCAAAATTCAAACACTCTCTTCTCCTCTGTGTTTGAATTTTTCTCTTCTCCTTCTTCTATTCTTTTCTTCTTCTACTCACATAAAGGAATCTCTATACTTTGACATAGAGGATTCCATACTTTTTTTGTTTTCTTCTCTCTCATATGAGTAGGAACAAGGAAAAAGGCATTCTTGTTGAAGCTGATCCTGAACCTGAAATGACCTTGAAAAGGAAGCTAAGAGCAGCTAAAGCACAGTACTCTGAAGATGACCTCACTGAGATTTTCAAACAGGAAAAGGATATGGCAGCCGAACCCAACAACAATGCAAGAAAGATGCTTGGTGACTTTACTGCACCAAATTCCAACTTGCATGGAAGAAGCATCTCAATCCCTACCATTGGAGCAAACAATTTTGAGCTAAAGCCTCAATTAGTTTCTCTGATGCAACAGAATTGTAAGTTTTATGGACTTCCATCAGAAGATCTTTTTCAGTTCTTAACTGAATTCTTGCATATCTGTGATACTGTTAAGACCAATGGGGTTGATCCCGAGGTTTACAGGCTTATGCTTTTCCCTTTTGCTGTAAGAGACAGAGCTAGAGTATGGTTGGACTCTCAACCTAAAGATAGCCTGAACTCTTGGGATAAGCTGGTCGCGGCTTTTTTAGCCAAGTTCTTTCCTCCTCAAAAGCTGAGTAAGCTTAGAGTGCATGTTTGGTGGACGAAATTGTATCTCTTTATGGAATATGATAATAGAGCCTGATCCAAAATCAATTTCGTTCAACTAACCAGCAAGTGCACTGGGTCGTCCAAGTAATACCTTACGTGAGTAAGGGTCGATCCCACGGAGATTATTGGTTTGAAGCAATCAATATTTATTTTATTAGTCTTAGTTAGGATGTCAACAAGGTTATTTGGATTAAAAATGAAATTACTAGATTTGATTATAAAAATAAAAGAGGGAACAATGTTACTTGTTTTGCAGTACTGGAGAATATGTTGGAGTTTTGGAGATGCTTTGTCCTCTGACTTCAACTCTTCCTTGAAATCCTCTTCTCACACGCAGGTTCCTTCCATGGCAAGCTCTATGTAGGGTGTCACCGTTGTCAGTGGCTACTTCCCATCCTCTCAGTGAAAACGTTCCTATGCTCTGTCACAGCACGGCTAATCATCTGTCGGTTCTCAATCAGGTTGGAATAGAATCCATTGATTCTTTTGCGTCTGTCACTAACGCCCAGCCCTCAGGAGTTTGAAGCACGTCACAATCATTCAATCCCAGAATCCTACTCGGAATACCACAGACAAGGTTTAGACTTTCCGGATTCTCATGAATGCCGCCATCTATCTAGCTTATACCACGAAGATTCTGTTGGGGAATCTAAGAGATATTCATTCAGTCTGATGTAGAACGGAGGTGGTTGTCAGGCACACGTTCATGGATTGAGGAAGGTGATGAGTGTCACAGATCATCACCTTCTCCACAATTAAGCGCGAATGAACATCTTAGATAAGAACAAGCGTGTTCGAATGGAAAACAAAGGAATTGTATTAAATCATCGAGACCCTGGATGTCTACTTTCCAACGTTATGACGTGTTTTGGGCGTTCAACTCCGGATAATGACGTTTTTCTGGCGTTTAACTCCAGACAGCAGCATGAACTTGGCGTTTAACGCCAAGTTACGTCGTCAATCCTTGCGCAAAGTATGGACTATTATATATTGCTGGAAAGCCCTGGATGTCTACTTTCCAACGCCGTTGAGAGCGCGCAAATTGGACTCCTGTAGCTCCAGAAAATCCATTTCGAGTGCAGGGAGGTCAGGATCCAACAGCATCAGCAGTCCTTTTTCAGCCTAAGTCAGATTTTTGCTCAGCTCCCTCAATTTCAGCCAGAAAATACCTGAAATCACAGAAAAACACACAAACTCATAGTAAAGTCCAGAAATATGATTTTTGCCTAAAAACTAATATTATTTTACTAAAAACTAACCGAAACATGCTAAAATCTACCTGAAATTACCCCCAAAAAGCGTATAAAATATCCGCTCATCAATGTTCAAACCTTCAGACAGAAAGAAGGTGAATACCTCTATGAAGCTTGGGAGAGATACAAGCAACTGACCAAAAAGTATCCTTTTGACATGCTTTCAGAATCGACCATCCTGGTTATATTCTATGATGGTCTGTCTGAATTGTCTAAGATGTCATTGGACCATTCTGTAGGTGGATCCATTCACCTAAAGAAAATTCCTGCAGAAGCTCAGGAACTCATTGACATGGTTGCAAATAACCAGTTTATGTACACTTCTAAAAGGAATCCTGTGAGTAATGGGACGCCTCAGAGGAAGGGAGTTCTTGAAATTCATGCTCTGAATGCCATATTGGCTTAGAACAAAATGTTGACTCAACAAGTCAATATGATTTCTCAGAGTCTGAATGGATTGCAAAATGCATCCAATAGTACTAAAGAAGCATCTTCTGAAGAAGAAGCTTATGATCCTGAGAACCCTACAATGGCAGAGGTGAATTACATGGGTGAAGCCTATGGAAACACCTATAATCCCTCATGGAGAAATCATCCAAATTTCTCATGGAAGGATCAACAAAAAGCCTCAACAAGGCTTTAATAATGGTGGAAGAAACAGGTTTAGCAATAGCAAGTTTTTTCCATCATCTTCTCAGCAACAGACAGAGAATTCTGAGCAGAGCCCCTCTAGCTTAGCAAATATAGTCTCTGATCTATCTAAAGCCACTCTAAGTTTCATGAATGAAACAAGGTCCTCCATTAGAAATTTGGAGGCACAAGTGGGCCAGCTGAGTAAAAGAGTCACTGAAACTCCTCCTAATACTCTCCCAAGCAATACAAAAGAGAATCCAAAAAGAGAGTGCAAGGCCATAACCTTACTTGGTGTGGCCGAACCTAGAGAGGAGGAGGAGGACGTGAATCCCAGTGAGGAAGACCTCATGGGACGTTCTCTAGACAAAAAGAAGTTCCTAATTGAGGAATCTAAGGAATCTGAGGCTCACCTAGAGACTATAGAGATTCCATTGAACCTCCTTTTACCATTTATGAGCTCTGATGACTATTCATCTTCTGAAGAAGATGAAAACATTGTTGAAGGGCAAGTTGCCCAGTTTTTAGGAGCAATAATAAAGCTGAATGCCAAGCTATTTGGTAATGAGACTTGGGAGGATGAGCCTCTATTGCTCATTAATGAACTGAATACCTGGGTTCAGCACACTTTACCTCAAAAGAAATAGGATCTTGGTAAATTCCTAATTCCCTGTACCATAGGCACCATGACCTTTGAGAAGGCTCTATATGACCTGGGGTCAGGCATAAACTTAATGCCACTCTCTATAATGGATAAACTGGGAATCTTTGAGGTACAGGCTGCCAAATTCTCATTAGAGATGGCAGAAAAATAAATGAAAAAGGCTTATAGATAGGTAGAGGATGTGCTAGTAAAGGTCAAAGGCTTTTACATCCCTGCTGATTTCATAATCCTAGACACTAGAAAGGATGAGGATGAATCCATCATCCTTGGAAGACCCTTCCTAGCCACAGCAAAAGCTGTGATTGATGTAGACAGAGGAGAGTTGGTACTTGGTGGACGAAATTGTGATCCATATTCTCTTCAAGTTGTTTGTCTTTGTATGAAATCATTATTATGGCACTGGTTGAATTCACAACTCCGTTCAACTAACCAGCAAGTGTACTGGGTCGTCCAAGTAATAAACCTTACGTGAGTAAGGGTCGAATCCACAGAGATTGTTGGTATGAAGCAAGCTATGGTCACCTTGCAAATCTCAGTCAGGCAGATTAAAATTGTTTATGGGTTTTCGAAAATTGTAAGTTAAGGAATTAAACAATAAAAGGGATAGAACACTTATGCAGATTCATTGGTGGGAATTTCAGATAAGCGGATGGAGATGCTGTAGAGCTCTCGGACGCCTGCCCTCCTACTGCTTCTACTCAATCCTTCTTACTCCTTTCCATGGCAAGCTTTGTATAGGGGTTCACCATCAAC
>NC_029775.3:39498964-39499369 GCF_000817695.3 Arachis duranensis
CTAATGGCTACATCCCATCCTCGCAGTGAAAACTAATGCACGCACTCTGTCACAGTACTGCTAATCACCGGTTGGTTTCCGTTCCTACTGGAACAGAATCCCTCTTTTGCGTCTGTCACTAACGCCCAGCAGGTTAAAGTTTGAAGCACGTCACAGTCATTCATTACCGGAATCCTACTCGGAATACCACAGACAAGGTGAGACTTTCCAGATTCCCAGGATCCTACTCGGAATACCACAGACAAGGTGAGACTTTCCGGATCCTCATGAATGCCGCCATCATACCACAGACAAGGTGAGACCTTCCGGATTCCCAGGATCCTACTCGGAATACCACAGACAAGGTGAGACCTTCCGGATTCCCAGGATCCTACTCGGAATACCACAGACAAGGTGAGACTTTCC
>NC_029775.3:39509639-39532830 GCF_000817695.3 Arachis duranensis
TCCACACCCTTAATCTATGGTGTGCAGAAACTCCACCGTTGAAAATACATAAGCAAAGAGTTCAGACATGGCCGAATGGCCAGCCCTCTCTAACGTGATCAATGATCCCCTAAGATGAAGAATAAAACAAAACAGAGACCAAAGATGTCTAATACAATAGTAAACTATCCTATTTATACTAGACTGGCTACTAGGGTTTATACGAGTAAGTAATTGATGCATAAATCCACTTCCAGGGCCCACTTGGTGTATGTTTGAGCTGAGCTTGATCTGTCCACGAGCTTAGGCTTCTTTTGGAGTTGAACGCCAAGTTGTAACGTGTTTTGGGCGTTCAACTCCGGTTCGTGAGGTGTTGTTATGACGTGTTTTGGGCGTTCAACTCCGGATCATGACGTTTTTCTGGCGTTTAACTCCAGACAGCAGCGTGTACTTGGCGTTTCAACGCCAAGTTACGTCGTCATTCTTCGAATAAAATATGGACTATTATATATTGCTGGAAAGCCCTGGATGTCTACTTTCCAACGCCGTTGAGAGCGTGCCAATTGGAGTTCTGTAGCTCCAGAAAATTAATTTCGAGTGCAGGGAGGTCAGAATCCAACAGCATCAGTAGTCCTTTTGTCAGCCTTCTTCAGAGTTTTGCTCAAATCCCTCAATTTCAGTCAGAATTTACCTGAAATCACAGAAAAACACACAAACTCATAGTAAAGTCCAGAAATGTGAATTTAGCATAAAAACTAATGAAAACATCCCTAAAAGTAGCTCAAACTTACTAAAAACTATATAAAAACAATGCCAAAAAGTGTATAAATTATCCGCTCATCAGTACTTCAATTGAATGAGGAGTACCTTATGTTTAAAACTCAAGGATCTCCCTTTGTAACCATGGAAAGGAAGCAAGGAAAGCTTCTCTCAATGCAGAGTCAAACAAAGCCCCCACAGTCAAACTCTAAGTTTGGTATTGGGAGGCCACAACCAAACTCTAAGTTTGGTGTTGAATCCCCACATTCAAACTCTAAGTTTGGTGTTGGGAGGTCCCAACAATGCTTTGAACATCTGTGAGACTCCATGAGAGCCCACTGTCAAGCTATTGACATTAAAGAAGCGCTTATTGGGGGGCAACCCAATTTTATTTATCTATGTTATTTCTTTTTTAGGTTGATGATCATGTGGAGTCACAAAAACAATTGCAAAATTCAAGAAAAATCAAAAATAGCATTAAAAATAGCACACCCTGGAGGAGCAACTTACTGGCATTTAAACGCCAGTAAAGGTAGCAAAATGGGCGTTTAACGCCCAGTCTGGCACCATTCTGGGCATTAAATGCCAGAAACAAGCACCAGACTAGCGTTAAATGCCAGAAACAGGATACAATCTGGTGTTAAACGCAAGAAACATGTTGCATCCTGGCATTTAACACCAGAAAAAGAATAAAAGCTGGCGTTTAATGCCAGAAACAAGCAGCAATCTAGCGTTAAACGCCAGGATTGCACTGTAAGGGCGTTTACACGCCTAATAGGAGCAGAGATGATAAATCCTTGACCCCTCAAGATCTGTGGATCCCACAAGATCCCCACCTACCACACCCCTCTCTCTATCTCCCTCCATCTCCTACATGTTCTTCTTCTTCCCCTTCTTTTTTTCTTCTTTTGCTCGAGGACGAGAAAACCTTTTAAGTTTGGTGTGGTAAAAGCATTGCTTTTTGTTTTTCTATAACCATTTATGGCACCTAAGGCCGGAGAAACCTCTAGAAAGAGGAAAGGGAAGGCAAAAGCTTCCACCTCCGAGTCATGGGAGATGGAGGGATTCATCTCAAAGGTCCATCAAGACCACTTCTATGAAGTTGTGGCCAAGAAAAAGGTGATCCCTATGCAATTCAACTGGAATTGACATAGAGGAAGACATCCTCATTGAAGAGGACAAGCCCATCACTAAGAAAAGGATGGAGCAAAAAAGAGAGCACACTCATGGACCTCAACAAGAGCCTGAGGAATTCCCTCATCACGAAATCCCTGAGATACCTCAGGGGATACATTTTCCTCCACACAACTATTGGGAACAACTAAGGATAGGAGCACCAAAATCACTAGGGATGGAGCAACAAAGGCAAGGAAGAGACATAGAGGAGCTCAAGAGCACCATTGGTTCTTCAAGAGGAAGACACCACCCTCACTAAGGTGAACTCATTCCTTAATCTCCTTATATATTTATTTTTCTATTTTTGATTTTGAGCTTCATGTTTGACTATATTTTGTGTCTTCACTACATGATCATTAGTGTCTAATGTCTATGTCTTAAAGCTATAAATAATTCCATGAATCCTTCACCTCTCCTAAATGAAAAATGTTGTTGTTTATGAATGTTAAAATTGTTGGCTCTTGAAAGAATGATGAACAAAGAAAAATGTTATTGATAATCTGAAAAATCATGGAATTGATTCTTGAAGCAAGAAAAAGTAATGAATAAGAAAGCTTGCGGAAAAAAAATAATATGGCCGAAAAAAAGAGAAAGAAAAAGAAAAGGCAAGCAGAAAAAGCCAATAGCCCTTTAAACCAAAAGGCAAGGGTAAAAAGGATCCAAGGTTTTGAGTATTAATGGATAGGAGGGCCCAAGGAAATAAAATCTAGGCCTAAGTGGCTAAATCAAGCTGTCCCTAACCATGTGCTTGTGTCATGAAGGTCCAAGTGAAAAGCTTGAGACTGAGTGGTTAAAGTCGTGATCCAAAGCAAAAGAGTGTGCTTAAGAACTCTGGACACCTCCAACTGGGGACTTTAGCAAAGCTAAGTCACAATCTGAAAAGGTTCACCCAGTTTTGTGTCTGTGGTATTTATGTATCCAGTTGTAATACTGGAAAACAAAGTGCCTAGGGCCACGGCCAAGACTCATAAAGTAGCTGTGTTCAAGAATCAACATACTGAACTAGGAGAATTAATAACACTATTCAAAATTCTGAGTTCCTATAGATGCCAATCATTCTTAATTTCAAAGGATAAAGTGAGATGCCAAAACTGTTCAGAAGCAAAAAGCTACTAGCCCCGCTCATCTAATTGGGACTAAGTTTCATTGATATTGTGAGATTCATTATATATTCTCTTCTTTTTATCCTAATTTTTTTCAGTTGCTTGGGGACAAGCAACAATTTAAGTTTGGTGTTGTGATGAGCGGATAATTAATACGCTATTTGGCATTGTTTTTACATAGTTTTTAGTATGATTTAGTTAGTTTTTAGTATATTTTTATTAGTTTTTAAGCAAAATTCACATTTCTGGACTTTACTATGAATTTGTGTGTTTTTCTGTGATTTTAGGTATTTTCTGGCTAAAATTGAGGGACCTGAGCAAAAATCTGATTCAGAGGCTGATAAAGGACTGCAAATGCTATTGGATTCTGACCTCCCTGCACTCAAAATAGAATTTTTGGAGCTATAGGAATCCAACTTGCGCACTCTCAACTGCTTTGGAAAATAGACATCTAGGGCTTTCCGGCAATATATAATAGTCCACACCTTGCTCGAGTTTAGATGACACAAATGGCATTTAACGCCAATTTTCTGTCCTATTCTGGCGTTAAATGCCAAAAACAAGTTGCAAAGCAGAGTTAAACGCCAGAAACAAGTTACAAACTGGAGTTCAACTCCAAGGAAGACCTCTACACGTGAAAGCTTCAATGCTCAGCCCAAGCACATACCAAGTGGGCCCGGAAGTAGATTTCTGCGTCATTTACTCATTTCTGTACCCCTAGTAACTAGTCTAGTATAAATAGGACTTTTTACTATTGTATTCTCATCTGGGTATCTATCTTTGATTAGTTTATGCGATCTTAGACATTGGAGGCTGGCCTTACGGCCATGCCTGGACCTTTATCACTTATGTATTTTCAACGGTGGAGTTTCTACACACCATAGATTAAGGGTGTGGAGCTCTACTGTTCCTCGAGTATTAATGCAAAGTACTACTGTTTTCTATTCAATTCATGCTTATTCTTATTCTAAGGTATTCATTCGCACACAAGAACATGACGAATGTGATGATTATGTGACACTCATCACCATTCTCACTCATGAACGTTTGATTGACAACCACTTCCATTCTACATGAAAACAAGCTTGAATGTGTATCTCTTGGATTCCTGGTCCTTGCGTTTGATTGCCTCTCCTGAAAACAGAGCCTTCAATTCCTTGCGATAAGAGTCTTCGTGGTATAAGCTAGAACCCATTGGCAGCATTCTTGAGATCCGGAAAGTCTAAACCTTGTCTGTGGTATTCCGAGTAGGATCTGGGATGGGATGACTGTGACAAACTTTAAACTCGCGATTGTAGGGTGTGGTGACAGACCCAAAAGGATAGTAAATCCTATTCTTACACGATCGAGAACCAACAGCTGATTAGCCATGCGGGAAACCGTAGAGGACCTTTTTCACTGAGAGGACGGGAAGTAGCCATTGACAACGATGACACCCAACATATAGCTTGCCATAGAAAGGAGTATGAAGGATTGGATGAAAGCAGTAGGAAAGCAGAGATTCAGAAGGGATAAAGCATCTCCATACACTTATCTGAAATTCCCACCAATGAATTACATAAGTATCTCTATCTTTATTGTATGTTTATTTATCCTTTAAATTATTAAAACTCCATAACCATTTGAATCCGCCTGACTGAGATTTACAAGGTGACCATAGCTTGCTTCAAGCTGACAATCTCCATGGGATCGACCCTTACTCACGTAAGGTTTATTACTTGAACGACCCAGTGCACTTGCTGGTTAGTTGTGCGAAGTTGTGAAAAAGAGTTATATTACAATTGTGCGTACCAAGTTGTTGGCGCCATTGAGATCACAATTTCGTGCACCAGTGGACAAGATTGAAGTTGAGGATTCCCTCTCTTGTTGCATTGGAAAATTGAATGGAGAAGGTTGAGGATTCCCTTCGATTCAAATCTGTATTATTAATTCGATTCTTAGTTATGAATTATGTTTGAATTGATGCGGTGAGGACGATGGCTTTGTCCCACTCACGAATAGACAAGTTGAAATTGAGGATTCTCTCTCTTGTCGCGTAGACAAGTTGAGGTTGAGGATTCCCTCTCTTGTTGCGGTGAGCAAGTAGGGTTAAGGATTCTCTCTTTTGTTTCATCGGGAAATTAAATGGAGAAGGTTGAGGATTCCCTATCGTTACATCACAGTTTCTCTCGGACTGGGAGATTGAGGATTCCCTCCTGGAAGGTTGAGGATTTCCTTCGTGTAGAGAGACAATATCTGGGATAGCTATCGGGTGTGTCGAGTTTGGCTGTATAACCGACAGAAGAGCTTATTGGCCATAGGGCAAGCATGCATCATTTGTATTATATGTATTGTTTGGGTGTGCATCTTTTGTTTGGCTTGCCTATTATAATTGTATCTATATGCTAATTGAACTAATTGTTGTAACTGTCCTATTTGTTTGTGTATTCCTTGTATTGTTTTATCTGTGATTGAACAACTGATAGATCCCTCAAGCTGGTGGTGGTGACGTTGATGGTTGTTCCTAATTGTGTTGCATTGCACCGTTTGATGTATGTGATTGATTTAGTTTGAGAACTGAGTATTGGTGAATGAATTGATGATGGTGTTGATTATATGTTGGGTTGGAGGCCGTGATTTGATTTGAGTTGGATCGGAGGCCGTGTTTTGACTTGAGTGCGCTTGGAGATCGTGTTTTGACTTTATTTGGATTGGAGGCCGAGTTGATCTGATTTGGGCTAGAGGCTATAACGAGATTTGAATATATGTTGGGCCGGAGGCTATAATTGATTATATTATGAGATATTAATTGAGTTTAGAAATTCTTTTAACTAAAGAAGTGAACTTTGAATTTTTTGATAATAAATTGTTAATTTTTTGAATAGATTCATAAGACGAGCAATAATTACTGCAGTTGAAATCAATTCTTTTCTTATACGCATCCTCTTATGACAATTCTTAAAAACCCTTTATTGAGAACCAGCGAGGACGATGTTCTCACCCCTTACAGATTTTTCTTTTTTCAGGACAGACGAAGAATTTAGGGAGTTTCTTTCTAGTATCTGATTGTATTCTCTACTATTGTATATACATTTATAGTTTTTTCTCGCCTTTATTTTTATATTTTTTAGAGGGGATAGGAGTTGTAATGATATGTATATATGTATATTTGTAAGTTACTTGTATACAAAGTTTGGTATGTTTATATGTAAGTCTGGTATGACAATTGTGATTTGAATTTGGTTATATATGCATGTTTGGTCAAGAAAAAGTATCTTCCGGTTTTTCAAAGAAAACAACGATATGGTTTCGAGTCAAAAGCTCCTATCTTATTATATATATATATATATATGAGAATCGTCGTAATACTTTTCGCTATTAGAGTGGTGCAACTAGAAGCGTGACATTCTGATAGTAAGAGTGTTACAAGTAGTATTATTATTGTATTTAATAGTAGTATTATTAGAAACACTGCACTAAAGATGTCACTTCAAAGGTTTGATATGGCCATTTTTAGGGCATTTGGCTTAAGATGCAGTGTAAATTTATTTTGTAAAAAAAACTGTGAAAAAGAGCGATACAAATTTTTTTTGAAATACAAAATTCAATACAACAAGATGGAAGTAATAAAATAACAAGAATAAAAGATTATTTATAATCCTTATTGTTTTGTCATCTCTGGCATTGCCATCGACAACTAAAAGAATCAACACAAATCTATTACCCGTAACTTTTAAATAAATATTGAACAACATCAAAAACTTCTGACGACTTATTCTGAAAGATCCTTTGATTTCTTTTCCACCAAATATTCTAAATAATAGCAAAAAAATTTTATCAACCATTTCTTCTGATGATCATTTCTAATTGTTATCCTTGTCTAACTCTCAAAATGTTCTTTTATCGTACCTGATGGGATATTCCTTAAATGACCACCATCACAAGCCCAAGAACACCACACCTACCAAAAAAACTCACAAGCAGCAAACAAATGGTATACACTTTCTATGTCCTTACCACACAACACACACAAATTATTACTAACTTCAACTACACTAAACTCACTCAGCCTGTTTTTAGTATTAACACTACAAGAAAACAGCTCTATTGCCACACTTTTGAGCTACCGCCACACATCTGAAAGGGTGACGTATGCAAGCGTGGCGGTTGCTCTATCGCCATGCTTTTGGTGACCAATCACCACGCTTTTTTTGCCACGCTTTTAACAAATGGCCACACTTAAAAGCGTGGTTGTATGTGCGAGATATGGTCACACTTTAAAACGTGGCCATATGTGAAATATGGCCACGCTTTCAATGTGTGGTGAAAGAGCGAGATACGGCCACGCTTTTGAATTGTGGTGATAGCCAGTGATACGGCCACGCTTTAAAAGAATGGCGATAGCCTTATAGAATTTAAAAAAAAATTCTTTTTCTTATTTTTACCTTTACCACTGCAAAATATAAATTTTCAGTCGTTTTTTATTACCAAACCTATAAATATAGTATGCAATTTTTATTACAAGACAAATCAAACAATAATTAGTGACATATAACTTTTGCTATAATTGTTTTATACATTAGAAAACTAATACTCAAATACAAAATAAATTTCATGTTCAAATTCCAAACTAAAAACTGAAGAAAAATACAGAAACAGTACAACTTAAATTCTAAGTCCTTTACTGTTCCTCCTTCCTCTAGCCCTCTTAAACTTCCTTCCCTTATTTCATACATAATTATTTCTGGAACATTTGTGAACTTTTTATATGCAAAAGATGGCAAAAACAGATACAAAGTTGATAAATTATTTTGAAGATTCACTTTCCATTCTAGGCAACACTAGCTTTATTTTCTTTTAGCCTATTACTCAAAGTCGCAAACCAAAACATGTGTTATCTTGTAAAAAAATTTAAAAGAAGATTAAAGAATAAAAGAAAAGGAAACAAGCATTATTACCAGAAGTCCTCCTCCAACAAGGAAAGCCAATCTGATTTCTTTTGATCGAAAAACATGCCAATAAAAGGTATAAGGAAGAACCATTATGACAATAAAGCATTAAAGAAACTATCAACTAAAAAATTCACTTGGCATTCTTCGGTAACAGCTAATATAGGACTCTGGTTTTCATTAACTACATTCTGCATGAAGTTTAACGAGGTAGGATGCCAAAGCCTGAATTCTAGCAACTAGAAGTGAACATATACAAAATTTAATAGATTTTCAATTATTCCTTTGCCTCCACAAGCAAATACCAGGTCACTTAATATTACTTATGTCCAAGGAAACGAAAAAGAAAAATTAAGAAAATAAGCCAATTTATGTAATTAAAGTAAGCTAGATACATAAACTTGATTGTCTTGACTAATAAGGAAAAAAACAACAACACAGTGCACAGGAACTGAAGTGAAATGTGAACCAAAACAAGAGAAGAGAGATCTCAACAATTGAGATTTAAAGTGAACAACATACAATTCTTATCCTCAAAAATAAATAGCCAAAGAAATATTGTAAATTGTCAAAGTTAGGTCATATTCGAGTCTAAAGGGTATTGTATGGCTGGAAAAATAAGAATGAATCATGAAGAAGCAATTAAGGGTAGATACTTATTCCTATTTCCATAAAAATTTAAGATAAAAGTGTTGAAGTACTGTATAGAATCCTTACGGTCGTAACGTACAACATGTATGTCCTGGTCATAAATATAGATCACTTTGCAAAAGTTACGTGCAACAGCTGCCTAGAAAACAGCACAAATATCACATATCATAACCAAGAGGGAAATCATATTAACTCTGCACAGTAGTTTAATAAGTGCATGCAGCATGGTCAAGATTGTAATTGGTTGATTCATGTGACTATAGTAGCATAGACACACCTAGTTGGCAACAAATGTTTCCAGAGATTCACGTCCAACTTGATTATCATGTAGTTTATTCTTCAATTTTCCTAATAAATTGTATTGTCAATATATAACATTGGTTCTTAAGAAGTCTCACCATTTGTTCTTAACAAATAATGTCTATTTCACTTACTATCTATTGATATTTAATGGGTGCAACAAACTAGCTGTAACTTTATTCATATTAGTACTACTAATATGAGCTCAAATCCACTAAGAGTAGAAATGTGAACCTAGTTAATCAAATTAAATAGGTGATACGGAATTGTAAGATATTCTTAATATTCTCTAACATACATAAAGAAAAAGGTATAAATAATCTCACCTTTGTTCTTGCATTCTTCTTCCTAAATCTGGAAAGTCTTTGACCATTGAAACGGAGCTTCTCACCGACTCTTTCTGCTCAACTCGACACAGGCTTCTAAATATACATCACTTCAGACTGCTGCATGATAAGTCCCGCTTTCTTGTAGCAAATCTCATTGTTCCTTTTATATTTCTCACTCTATATCAATTTGAATAAAGAATTTGTAGAATGCAAAGACCACACTACAAAAAATGAGGTTTAAAATGGCATTTATATTATGGCGGTTCTTTAAAATCGCCATAATATTCAAGTATTATGGCATTTTATGATGTTGCCATAATTAATTTGAATAAGATAGCAATTTTTGGTAATTTTGGCAGTTAAAACCGCCATTATCAAACACATTGTTAAAAAAAAAGGCCCAAACGCCGAAAAGCAAAAGAAAACCCAAATATGTTAAATTGAATGTGTTCCCCAACAACAAAAACCCTAACACGCGTTGGCACCACCATCAAATCCAAAAATGACGATCTGTGCTCTGCTCCGGCAACGTTCTGCACCAGCGACTGCTCCGGCAACGATCTGCTCCAGCGAATGCTCCGGCGACGATTTTCTCGGCGTTCTCCTCCGACGAGATTGTGTGTTGTGAACTGAAACGCTGTCTCTAGTGACGATCTGCTCAGGCGGCGCGTTCTCCTCCTTCAGCGAGCTTCTATGATTTGGATTTGATATGAAGATTGCCGCTCATCTCATCGCCGTCATTCATCTCTGCGCCATCGCAAGCAACACCGTTTTCAATCTGGTTCATCTCCTCGACGTGGTAAGCAACGCCGTTGTTGCTGCCTTCAGCAAGCTTCTACAGTTTGGTTTCGCGATCTCTATCACTTCTAATAGGTAACTCTTCGTTCTTTAGATCTACTTCATGCTCTAGTAGGAAGAAACAAAGAATGCTGGTTCTGTTTTTTTTATTGTGTTTTTAACTTTCATTGATCTTTTGTGATGTTGTTGTTGTTAGCTTGTTACTGCTGCATTTTCTGTTGCGTTGTTGTTTTTTTGCTTCTGATTTTATTTAGTTTGAGACCGAATATGTTCTATTGAACTGATTACTCTGCATCATTTGTCCGAAATTAGTACAAAACATGGCATGTGTGTATTTTCTGATGTAAGTGTTTGAATGATGGTTAAATGCGATAATGAAGAGA
This sequence comes from Arachis duranensis, assembly GCF_000817695.3. Lineage (NCBI taxonomy): Eukaryota > Viridiplantae > Streptophyta > Magnoliopsida > Fabales > Fabaceae > Arachis > Arachis duranensis. The sequence goes on from NC_029775.3 coordinate 39,520,046, forward strand.
CACAAAGCACTGCTAATCTGTTCCATGAATGTTGTGTTAATGTTTAAATGATGTAAGTGTGTATTTTGGCTTTCAATTTTTAATTTTCTTACTGATGGAGAGGTATATAAAAGATCATAAAGGTGTTTGAACAATTTTTCTTCAGGATTGGAGACTTTTGCCCCTCAGAAATTCTAAAGGTGATGTTTACTATCTAGTTAAATAAAAGATGTTGAGAAAGCTTTCTCATTGTGAATGAGAGCACCAGATTTGCATGTAACTGGTGATATGATGAATTATTAATAATTAAAAAAAAAACGTTTTGATTGCAGATTCTGGTCCCTAGGATTGAAACCATGACAGAGCAACAAAGGTGTGCCAGGTGTGGAGTACATCACTTCTGATAGGATCTTTGAAGATCTGCCTGACGAGGAGAAGAAGCTTTGGCACTCTTATACTTATGAGGTTTTTCACTTTCATTCTCTGTTTTTATTTTATTTCCATGTGTCATAAATATTTTATCTTAGACTGATTTGGATGGTGTAGGTCAAGTTGGGTCTATTAATAAGCCCAAGAGTTCTAGAGATAATTGCCATGCCTGAGCTTGAAAACCTTGCTAAATCCTGTGGAAAATTCTGGTGTACTTGGCAGGCCGACAGAGGTTAACAATCTTTGTGTTATTATATTGTAGGAGTTTAATTAAGCTTAGTTTTGTGTGTTATTATTGGTGCAGGAGATAGGATTCCACTGGGTGCACCAGCACTAATGATATCACCACAACCACAAGGGGTGAAGCCTAGGCTGGTGAGGCCAGATCTGGTGCATCAGAGGGATGCAAAGTATCATGTTTCCTCAGACAGCTATAAGACCTTAGTTAAGCGCGTTGCACTTTCAAATATTATGGTGCTAAACATTTAATTTATATGTATTTCTTACACATGATAATGCTTTCTCTGTTTCCATGTTAGATATATCTTAAGTACAAGACACCAACACATTTTGTTCTGATTCTGAATACTGAACATATCACACAATTAACCTAAACACTTATCAAACTTTGACCAGTCATTATCCTTTTGCTTAGTTCTCATTCTATTAATGTGTTTCAAGAATACAACCTTGTACTAGTGTGATGCTCATAGAGAAAGAGAGAGAGAAAGAAAAAAGAAAAAGAAAATTATGAGAGATAGAGCATTGAAGAGTTGTTGGCATTTGGGGAGGATGCAGTCCTCATTAACGCCCTCCACTCTCTCCACCATGGCGCTTCTTATTATCTGCTTCTACATACCCTCCCTCACGCACCTTATTAGTAACAAATCACGCCTCATTTTCCTTCATTCCCATTTCTCATCACTTACCTTGATTACTTATTACTCACACTTTTCATTTTTTTTTGTGTTTGTCTCTTTTGCAGATTTAGCAAGGTAGACAAGTGTTGAAGGAAAGGACTTTTAAGCATCTACTATATATAGGATCGATGGAGGGTATTTAGATCTATCTATGGCATTGTATGTTTGAGTTTAGAGTTTCTTCTATCACTTTCCTACTATTATATTATAAAAGATATATCTTTAATTAATTATCTACTTATTACTTGTCTACTTTGTGTTTAAGTATTAGCATTAGGGTTATATGAATATGAGTTCTTTTAATTTCGCCAATTTACTTCTACCATGTAATCTTCTTAGCCACCCTATATTAGTCCAATGAAAACTTTCTTAGCTTCTTGCTATGGTCGTATATATGGCTTTAATTTGTGCCTCTCATCGTTCTTATTATTATTCCCAAGGAAAAATGAGTTATTGTATTAGGAGAAGTTATATATAGAAATCTATATAATGCATTTTAATTAATTTTACTTTTTCTTAATGCTACTCGTGATAAAATGATCATAAGAGATAAGATAAAACGTGGATTATATAACAAATGAGAGTTTACACTCCATTTTATAATGTGATCTTTTGTTTATAATATGTTAGTTTAATTATATCAATTTAGCAGGTTTCAGAAAAAGTTGTATTAAGTACAATAGATATTGAAGTATGCTTATACTATAAATTAGATGAATGAATCTTCTAAATAATTTTTAAATTTGGTACTTTCAACTCTTGAGTGGAAGATGAATCCACCAAAATGCCTCTCTTTCATTGATTACATCACAAGAAGACTTAAAATGTTTTCAATTCTTCAACACATGTCAATCTCTTCTTCTTTCTCTCTTATTAGGTAATAATTAATCTCTTTCTTTAACTTCTATATATATATATTTCTTCAACTTCGGTTATTTATTTATTTATTTATTTTTAATGCAGATTACAGGTTTATTGGTTATTGTGATTCTAGATCATTATCTTCCTAAGAGGTTCATTGCTAATTTAATTGTACTTATTTATTATATTTTTAATGATAATATGTATGTATATATTTACTTATTTGAACCTATTCCATCATTGGCTTCTGACATCTATTTGTTGCTGTTTCTGTGTTTTAACTTTTAAGTCTCTAGCAGAGATCAATTTACATTTGACAAAGGCACAGAATACTGGAGATACCCTTTATTGTTAAATATGGACTATGCAACATTTAATTAATTAATTTATTTCAGGTATAGTACAGTAGCCATAGTTAAATGTAATTAAACAATAATTTTTGCTTGATGTATTATGGACAACATAATCTCACATTTGGCTGTTTATGTGTTATGGCATAATGCATGGGGGCATTTCGTGGTACGACACCCTTTTTAGCATAATTATTAGTACGAATCTCATCAATGACCTATCAGATACAATGGTAATAATAGAAAGCATTATTGACTTTATATATGTCTCAGTCATATGAGTATATATTTGGCAGAGTAGTGCTTCCTGATTATTTTAGGATTGGTCCTTACAATAATGAGCATATTATATATTGTTGGCATATTATAAGACTCAATAATCTTTATGGGCTCATTTTTGTATAGTGAAAGCTCATTGTTATCTATATGTTAGAGATATAACTTTATATTTTTTTATCAAGAGTAGAATAAAGTAGTAGCTCTGAATTCAAGTAGTACTGTATAAAAGTGCAGTTTGTGTGATTGTATATATATAGAGAGAGTGGAAGTGGTGGTGGTGATGGTGCATGTGGTATATAGCAGTTTTAAGATAAGATATAATTTGGAGGGTAGCTACATGGATATTTATTTGACAAAATAGAGAGAGATCGATGGTTGAAATAGTTAAATTAGTGTGAGTTTCCTTTTCCTAATTCCCAGAAAACAGAGGATTTATTGTGCAAAAGTGCAGTTTTCTTTTTTGATTGAATAAATTTATATTAATAGTTTCAGATTCAATTTTATATCTTTTTTTATTGTACTCATAATTATATTTTTGTTGTAGGGATTGGATCAAGAGAGTGAGATTCCATCACCAAGAGAGTTAGGAAGTAGGTCTTCTGGAGCGAGCAACAAAGAAGCATGATCTTGTATGATAAAGATTTTATGTATTAAGTATTATAGATATATGTTAAGACAAATTATTGAAAAATGTTATCTTTGATACTTTGTTTTTGGATTATGATTTTTTATTTTCGGAGATTGTGTATGAATTAAAAATTTTGTTATGATGTTTGATTTAAGGTTATGCTTTTTGGTTATTATGAGATTTTAAAGTTTGAGTTCTAAATATGTCACTTTAAATATATAGTTTCAATCTCATTTTAAAAAGTATAAAATTGTAATTAGGTAAAAACGACGGCTAAAAATGCCATTTTAAACAAAAATGGTGTCATTATATCCTGGTAAAAACGGCAGTTAAAAAATGCCATTTTAATCGAAAAGGATGCCATTATATCCTGGTAAAAACGACAGTTAAAAAATGTCATTTTAATCGAAAAGGATGCCATTAAACCCTGGTAAAAACGGCGGTCATAAACGTCATTTTAATCGAAAAGGATGCCATTAAACCCTGGTAAAAACGGCGGTTATAAACACCATTTTAAACGAAAAGGATGTCATTAAATACAGGTAAAAACGGCGGTTATAAATGCCATTTTAAACGAGGAGAATGCCATTAAATCCAGGTAAAAATGGCGGTTATAAACGCCATTTTAAACGAGGAAGATGCCATTAAACCCAGGTAAAAACGGCGGTTCAAACCGCCATTTTAAACAACAACAAAACCGCCGTTTTATCTGGTTAAAATGGCGGTTAAAAACCGCCATTTTAACTACCAAAAAACCGCCGTATTATCCACTGGTTATTATGGCGGTTTTCAAAAAACCGCCGTAATAACCAGAATGGCGCTCAGAATTCCGGCGTTTCTTGGAAGCGCCGTTTTCGGTAATAATGGCGGTTGTAACCGCCGTAATTACCTTAAAAAACCGCCATTTTAACCCTTTTTTTTTGTAGTGCCAGAGGCAATTGAATTTTCATAAGCTGACAAATATTGAATCCAAATAAAAGTCATAAGTGCCAGAAGCAATGTTATACTTATACAACAGTTGGTGTACCTCTTCCATTGAAATGAGGAAATTAGAATTATAAATAAAGAAAAAGCATGGAACAAAATCTTCATTTTTAATAACCTCGAGTCCTAATCAAACCAAAAAAATAAAGAAATTAAATAGTTTTATAGAACTCCATTTTAATAAGCTTAATAAAGCAAGCTTAAGGATGTTGACCCATTTAATAATTAATCAAGAGTTAATGAAAATGAAACATTTTTTTGTGAGGTGATATATGAATTGTCAGCTCACATCTCTCTTTAATATATATTCAACTACAAAATTTACCAGATCAAGCAAATTTAAAATGACAGTATCTATAGCTGATTCAAATTTATATATTTATAGCTGATCAAGTAACAATAATCAAGCAACAATAATCAGAACATATTTTAATTAAATTCAGAACAAATCAGACCCAAACATGGAGAATAAATCAACATTATATGTAATTAAAATCAAAATAGATCAAAACCAAACAAAGAGAATAAATCAACAATAATCAAAAGTTCAGAACAACAAATCAACCTTATAAATTATAATAACAAACTTTGAACAAGTCTAGCATTATAAATTATAATAACAAATTAAAGCTTAGACCTTAATCTTAGTTTAGAAAAAAAAAGTTCAGAAGCATTACCAGGACCAGTCCACCAACTCTTGCTCTGACAAAGATATCAACTCCCCGTCACAATTTTATTGATCCTTTCCACCACAGCAACTGTCGAGAATGCCGAACAACTCCCTTCACAACAAAACCAAAAACATCAAATCAAATTCTTTTAGGGGAATTAATATTATAGAGCATCAAAATTAAACCCTAAATATAATGTGCTAACCGCATTGGCCTTGATCGTTAACGGGGGAGACAGCGCCCTTCTCCCTCTAATCAATAGAAGCAGCTAACTCGTCGCTGGTGCATGGTGCACGAAACTGACTGATGAGAGAACTTTTGCGTGGTCTAGAAATTTGCGGATAAATCCCCGTTGTAAGTATAGTTTTTAAACCTTCAAAAGTCATTTCATACAAACGTTTTGGTTGTCACAAGTAACAAACTCCCTTGAAATTGATAACCGAGTATTCAAACCTAGGGTCATCTTCTCAAGGAATTGCAGGGAGGTATGTTCTTATTATTGGTTATGAGTTTGTAAATTAGGGGTTTTAGAAATTAGGGAGCAGTATGTTGCATAAGAAGAAATAAAATAAATAAATAACTATAAAATAAACTCTTGGCAAGGTACGAAAATAGGAAGTCCTATCCTGGTTATCCTTATCAATTGTAAAGAGAATTGGATTCTTCTCCCACTTTGTTAACATCTAACTATGAAGGTAAGTTATGTGGATGAATTAATTCTAATTCCTCAAGTCCTAGTCTTTCCTTGGGAAAGACTAGAGTTATTGGAACTTGAATTAATTCTTGAAGAATTCCAATTTTCAATCAACAATGAGTTTGATAACTCAAGGGTCACCAATTATTTTATGGCAATTTAATTCAAAGAGAATAATTATAAACTGAAAATACCTCAATTATCATTAAATAAAAATATCATCAACAGCCAATTGGGCAACATCAATCAAACATAATAAAGGCTTCAGAGTAATCAAAATATAAAAGAGAAATTAAATAGTAAAAAGAAATATTAAACCTGGATCGAGAGTCACTCTAGAAAGAGAAGTCCTAAATCCTAAGAGAGAGACCTCTCTCTCCAAAACTACATCTAAAACATGAAAAGTGAATTATGAGAGCCTCCTCATGAATGAATGGATTCCCCCACTTTATAGCCTCTAATCTGTGTTTTCTGGACCGCAAACTGGGTTAAAAACAGCCCAGAAATCGCCCCCAGCGTATTCTGGTACGTACAGGTCGCGGAAAAGTGACGCGGCCGCATGGCTCACGCGGCCGCGCGGGTTGTGTTCCTGCTAGGTCACGCGTCCGCGTGACCCACGCGTTCGCGTCGCCTGGCGTCGGAGTAGCTATGGCAAATTATATATCAAATCGAAGCCCCGGACATTAGCTTTCCAACGCAACTGAAACCGCGTCGTTTGGACCTTTGTAGCTAAAGTTATAGTCGTTTGAGTCCATTCCCTTGATGATCCTACTCCAAATACCACAGACAAGGTCGGATTTTTCGGATCAGATAACGCTGCTCCAATGGATCTAGCCTATACTACAAAGGCCCTAATCGCCCCACACCTCGGCTGAACTGATGTCTCGAGAAGTCCCCAATGAAGTCGTGGATTAGCCGTCTAAGAGATGTATAATCAAGCTTGTGGTTCAATACTATCCCGTCAACGACTCGTAAGAACTCATGTGAATAGGGATGACGGTCAAGTTACACTCCTAATTCATAAAGATGAAGAACGAAGATACATTTTAGAATGGAATCAAGCATAGATTGAAGTAGAATAGTGATATTATTAATTCATAAGAATCAGCAGAGCTCCTAACATTAACCTAGGAGGTTAATGACTCATAGTGTACAAAGAAATAATGTAATTCAAAAATATGGCATTCCATTCTGAACAAGGGTGATCCTTGTTCTATATATATTGAACTAATAACTAAGAATTACAGAAATATGATAGACTATACTTAGAGTGCAAAAATCCACTTTCTGGGCCCACTTGGTGAGTGTTTGGGCTAAGTTCGGGGTGTTTCCACGAGCTAGTACCACTTAGGGGTGTTGAACGCTGGCTTGGGACTCCCTAATGGGCGTTGGACACCAGCTACCCCCTTTTGGGCGTTGGACGCTAGGAATGGGACTGGTGGCTGGCGTTAAACGCCAGTTTTGGGCCTTGATTTCCAAAGCAAAGTATAGACTATTATATATTTCTGAAAGGCTCTGAATGTTAGCTTTCCATAATCATTGAGAGTGTGCCATTTGGACTTTTGTAGCTCTTGAAATGCTCCTTTGAGTGCATGGAGGTCAGAATCTAGCACCATCTGCAGTCCATTTCTCTGTATCTGAATCAGACTTTGCCAAAACTCCTTAATTTCAGTCAGAAAATACCTGAAATCATCATAAAATACAAAAACTTAAAGTAGAAACAAAAAATGTAAATTTAGCACTAAAACCTATGAAAATAGAATAAAACTTGAACAAAATATAATGAAAACTATATGAAAATGATGCCAAAAAGCATATAAGATATCCGCTCATCAGCACGGAATGCATAACAATGTTGCTGGGAGGAGCTTTGGGGTTTGGTGCCGAGGTACCTGGCTCTGTACTCTTCATTGTTGAAATTGGAGAACTTGTTCAAGCCAAGCTTGTAGGGTTTGTTCCCAGTGCTATTATGTTTGTAAATGAACCGCAGGTTATCCTTGAAGATCTCGAACCTTCTCTCTTTCTCTCCCAATGATTGACATCAATGATTCGGAACAAGCACTAAATGCACAAACACGCATAATCACAAAATATCAACAACAAATATAATAATAATTGAGCAATTAACAATAATAAACGGTTGAACTATGGAAGTGACAAAACCCACCAGAAGGAGGTACAGCTGTTTGAGGAGTACCCGGGATGGTGGCGTAACCATTTGGCATCGCGTAGGGTGGTCTCAGGGTTCGGATGGTGGGATGGCTGGTAGGAACCTGATACGACATCGTTGGCTGCATGTGCGGCACAAAAGTCGGAACCGCAACACCCTCGGCAGCAGAGGCACCGCCGGGAGCCAGTGCAACCGCAGAGCTAAAACCAGGAGGTAGAATCAATGGATTATGGTAGGCAAGGCTCGGCGAAGCGGCGCCTCCTGATGGATTTAGCAGCGGGGAGAAGTGCGGTGCCTGAGGAGGCAGCGGCCTGAAGGAGGGGGCGGTGGGAGACGCGAAGGGAGGTCCAGCGGAGACCTGAAGTGGAACGTAGGAAAAATGTGGGATAGTGCTGCTACAACAGCGGCGGGGATGGGGGCGGTGGTGAGGAGAGTAGAGTTGGATTGGGATTAGGGTTTGCGGGAGCTAGAGATTGAGATAGGGATGTGGAAGGTGAAGCTGGATCGGGTTGTGGTTCAGTGTGCTGGGTTTGGGTTCTTCAGGAGTTATTAGGGTTAGGGGTTGTGAGTGACCGAGAGTAAGTGTCTCAAAGCTTTTGGCCAAGTTGAAGAGTTAGTAGGAATAAGGAGTTATTGTGTTTGTTTTTTTTTAACCTTTTGGCCACGTTTTCAAAGTGTGCCAAATGAGTACCAGGATATAGCCACGCTTTATAAACACTACTGTAATGAAACTCTGTTGCCACGCTTTCAAAATGTCTCTGTTTCTGTTTATGGCCACACTTTTGAAGCGTGGTAGAAAAAATCTCTAATCAATTGCCACCCTCACAAAAGCGTGGCCATTGACCCTTTTCGCCATGCCTTTGAAACGTGGCGAAAAAAAGTGGCCGAATCTATATTCAATCGCCACCCTCACAAAAGCGTGGCCATTGACCACTTTTGGAAAGCGTGGTAAAAAAAAGCGTGGCCATAGGACTTTTTTCTTGTAGTGTAACTCTACTAATTAATACAAACAAAGTAAAAATTTCAACTCGAAATGGAACTAATGCCTTCCAAATAGTTTTAGTGAAGCTATAGCTTGATATATCCTCTGACAACTTTTTTTCTATAATACCTACACAAATAAGTTAGTAATAAACAATCCATTTTATTAAACTTCCATACAATTGTATCTTCTCTTTCTCTTGTTAATTTGGCCTTAGGGTGAGCAAATTAAAAAATATTTTTAGTCATGCATATTATGAAAATAATTTTTCTATTTATTTAAATAAAAAAGCCAACTTCCTAAGTGGTCAAATTTAAATTATTCATTTTAAAAAATTAAACTATGATAAAAAATATTAATATAATTGCTTAGAAACCCAATTATTTGACCTAAGACACCTTAGATTTGTTTGTTTTGATTAAAATCTAATTGCTCAAGTTTCACTGAAACCTAATTTTATTCTAGTTTCGCTATACACTTAAGTTTTTTTGGAAATTAAATTCAACTAAGTTAGTTCAAACTCAACAAAAATTAGTTTCATTAGTGAGAGCGTGTTAGACACACTCTAACTCTCCACTACGTATATCCCGCGCTCTTTAATATGAATACCTTCTTCACGTTCCTTATTTTTTTGTTTTTCTTATTTCTTTCTCATCATCATTTTTTTGTTGTTACTGCTATTGCTGCATTCTTTTTCTTTTCCTCCTTCTCTTAGTGGTTTTGCAGTATTATGTATTTTTTTATTTGATTTTTTTATTTTTATTCTTGTTAAGAGGGTAAAACAAGAAGAATTATGAGAAGATAGAACAAGAAGAAAAAGATGAATATAGAAAAAAAAAAAGAGGAAAAGGAAGAGATTTGAGTTATGCAGAATTTATCAGAAAATAGCACTGAAATTTTTTAATCGTAACATAGAAGTTTTTCAATTTTGATATTGAAATTTCTTAACTGTGACACAGGTTCTTGTTAAGGGGGTAAAATAAGAATTATGAGATCAGAATGTGAAAGAAGAAAAAGTTTTGAGTTATGTAGAATTTATAAAAAAGAATAATATCGAAATTTTCTAACCGTAACAAATGAAAATTTCTGATTTTAACACAAAAAATTTTTAACCATGTCATTTATAAATAAATGAATCATTAAACTAATTGTGTGATATTTAACTAAGAAAATGGTGGTGGTGGTGGTCGTGGTGGTCGTGGTGATGGTGGTAGAAGAAGAGAAAAAAGAAGAAAAACAATCAAATGAGAAAAAAGGAGAAAGACGAGGAGGAGGAAGAGCATGAGGAGGAGGAGAAAGTGACGGTGATCATGACGACGACGATGATAATGAAAGAGAAAGATGAGAATAAAGAAGGAGGCGAACAAGGTTATCAAACTCGCGAGTTTAAGTAAACTAGAGGAGCTAACCTAAACTCGACTTGCGAGTTAACTCGTATACTGATACAAATTTACCTGTTATGATTTTTAATATATATATATATAATATTTACTCAAATATAAGCATTCAAACTTAACAATTTCAACCTCAAAATATATAATAAATGAAAATAGTACTACAAATACAACAAGTATTTTAAAGCACACATTCAAATTCTTCACAAATATGCATCTAGTTCAACATAGAACACACACAATCAAAGCTTCATATAACACAACAAAAAAATAACAACAAAGCAACAATTAAATATTCTAAGAAACTAAAAGTCTAAAACTAAAATCCTCTAATATCTTTATCTTCCATGACATCGACATCATCATTTTCACCTTTTTCATTAAAAACATTATTTTTTTCATGTTCAGGTTCAAGTTTTACATGACTAACAGGATCATCATCATTCACATGTCCATGTTCTTTTTTCGTTAAATTTTGAGTTAGATCCCTAATAAACTCACACCCAGTACTATTCAGGTACTGAAGCACAAGGTTTTACATCCTCTTTAGTACCAGTAAGATGGTGCTAGAACTTATAAATTTCTTTGTTTATAGTCTTTGAGCAATAATTATACTCTATTTTTTATTATTGCCTTAAACATCAATCTCATGTTTCCATTCTATATCACTTTTATCTCTAACTTCAATTTTTTCTCTTAAAAATAGTAGGTCTAGAAATACTAGAAATTGAACACTTTATCTCTAAATCAACGTTCTCAGACATTTTGTCCCTAAATCAACAAATTAATAATATAGAATAATTAAATTTGTAAGGTTATCCCTAAATAAAATAAAAAAATAATGAAAAATAAATTAACAAAGGTTAGAAATTTAGAATTCAGACATTCAATAACAACTAATAACTACAAAATGTAGTAACTCAGTAACAAATATGATTTTTTTTTTAAATACCTGAATGCAGTAAAGAAACCAGGTGCAATTATGAAGATAGACAAGCGGTGATTATGTGCAAATGAATTGCGACAGCTAAGACGCGATGAATGGTGGCAACACAAGAAACTACGGTAGGGGTACGGATGATAGAGTCTTCACATGCATCAAAGCAGCATAGAGAGCGAGAGTAAGGAGAAGCAGAGAGTGACCTGTAGCTGTTTGGAGACACAGTCGACCAGTGGCGAGCGACGAATGACAAATGAAAAAGGTCACAAAAATGAAAGAGTGAGAGAATGGCGAAGAGGGGGAGAAGAGTGAGCGATTAGGATTAATGCTTCGGCCATCAACATTATTTTGTTATTTTTTTTTAGTTTAAATGATGTCGTTTTTTGTCAAAACGGACACCCAACACAAACTTGCTAACTTATGATTTTGACGAAATTTATGCGAGTATAGCTAAGTTTATTCAAGAACGAGTGTGTTTGAGTTAGCTCAATTTCACTACTTAGGGTGTGTTTGGATTTGCGTTGGAAAAGAGAGAAGCGTGTTTGAGCTTCTTGAACGCTTCATCTTTGTGTTTGGCAACATTTTTATCCTCTAAATGCAGAAGTGATTTCTATGTTAAACCCACGTTTACCAGAAGTTATAAATTCTAGCTTTTCCGTTTAACTTTTCACGTTAGATTAAAAATTATGTTGTATATACCAATTATATCCTTCATTATTCATATGTTTTTTTATAATATTTTTTCTAATACTCTCTTATGCATATTATTGTTTTTATAAAATTTCTGTTTTTTTTTATTTATATGAGTTTTTTTATTGTTATTGTTATTTCTTTTTTACATGAAATATTTTTTTATTTTATATTATGATTCTATTAATCTTATTAGAGTACTAAAGAATATTGAAAATACTAAAAAAAATATTAAAATTTATTTAAATATTTAAAATAAAATTATAAAATAACATAAAATAATTATTTAAAATCATGTCCTTTTCTGTAATTTTCACCTAAAAGTGATTTTGAATAATGTAATCCAAACAATATTTAGTTTACTATAATCAATTTTAAATAAAAATTGCCAAACATAAACCACGTTAACACTAACTTACTTTTAATCAAAATCAATTTTACAAAATCAATTTTATACAAACTTCAGTTTACAAACTGTAATCCAAACACACACTTAAACTCATAAACTCATACCAATTTACGAGTTTACTCACAAATTTAACAACAATACAACGGAGAAGAAAAAGAAAAAGAAGAAGCAATAGGAGTACAAATAAAAAAAAGAAAAGAAAAAAGCATATACAAAAAAGAAAAAGTATTAAATATTTGTTGAAATTCATTTCTTTTTCTCCTGACCGCAATTTGCAATTCGGTGAATTGTGAGAGAATTTGGTACGAGTAAGAATGTGGTCTAATTTAGCAATAGTAGCACTTAAGCAGCTGAAAAGCCCCAGGCCAGGATAGAGAGAAAAAAAAAAAAAGAAAAAGCGAAAAA
>NC_029775.3:39532896-39544096 GCF_000817695.3 Arachis duranensis
AAAATGAAGAGCAACACGAACACGAAGCTGATCCTCCTCCACCCTTCATCCCTCCACCCTTCTAACCACCACCGCCTATTATTCCTCCTCTTCCTCACTTTCTTCACTCTCCTCTTCACCTTCACCCTCTTCACCACCGTCAACGTCCCCTCTTCCTCCACCACCACCCCCTCCATCTCCACCTTCTCCCCGCTCCCTCCCTCCATCTCCAAAGCCCTCCTCCACTATGCCACCACCTCCAACACCACCATCGCCACCACCAAACCCATGTCCCCCTCCGAAACCAACGCCATCGCCTCCACCCTCCTCCGCACCCCACACCCCCCCAACTTCCTCATCTTCGGCCTTACCCACGAGTCCCTCCTCTGGGCCGCCCTCAACCACCGCGGCGGCCGCACCGTCTTCGTCGACGAGATAGAATACATCATCTCCAAGTTCGAGCAGAACAACCCCGGAATCGAAGCCTACGACGTTCAGCTCACAACCAAAGTTACCGAACACATGAACCTTCTCTCACACGCGAAGAAACACAGTAAAAAAGATTGCAGACCCGTTCAGAATCTCTTGTTCTCGGAGTGCAAGCTCGCCATTAACGACCTTCCCAACCATATCTACGAGGTTCCATGGGACGTTATACTCGTCGACGGTCCACGAGGCTATTTTCCGGGGGCTCCGGGGAGGATGGCGCCGATCTTCACAGCGGCGGTTCTCGCGCGGAGCAAGAAACCGCCGGGGAAGAAAACACACGTGTTCGTTCACGATCTAGGAAGAGCAGTGGAAGCGGTTTTCAGTAAAGAATTTCTCTGTGGGGAGAATATGGTGGAGAGGGTGGATTCGTTGGGGCATTTTGTTTTGGAAAGTGAGATTGAAAACAGGGAAAGTTTCGGTTTTTGCAGGAATTCTAGTTACCCTTTATCTTCTTCATCTTCATCTTCGTCTTCCTCGTCGTTGCCGTCATGACCATTGATGAATCACAGAGGTGTGATTTTTAGATAATATCTGTAAAATAATGTTTTTTTTCCTTTTTAATATTTTAATAGGAAAAAAAGTGTAATTTAAGTTAGCGTTACACAATAGTGGCATGCTTTCAACGGTTTTTCTCCCCCCAAAAAAGGGGTGGGAACGGGAAAATGGAGCTTTAGAAAATCAAAATTATTAATTATGTTTTGGTGCTGTAGCTATGATTGTAGCTTTGGTTATTTGCTTTGGTAAGAAAAATTAAATTTTGAAAAAAGTTGAAACTTGTAATTGCTGTTCACGGGTAACAGGGTCAGGGAGGACCTGTTAAAAGTTTTTACCGTTTAATTGGTAAAATTTCAAATTTAGCAAATTTTCTATTTTTCAAGATTTAAAATAAATTATGTTTTTTAAATACTCAACCGTCGTCGTAGCAAAATCCATAATTGAATTAGGCGGGAGTGTTAGATGCTGATGGGATATGAGTATGATGTGTGAGGATTTTAATTTGATGGCATTTATTATTTTAAGCTACCTGAGAAATAGAAATAATGATGAAAATTAAGTTTCTGTTCTTTTCCTGCGTTATTTCCTCTTTGCCAGACAGGTAAAATGATGGTTATGATTTTTCGTTTTATGAATGTGTGTCGGTGGCGAGATTTTGATAGTATAATACGATATGCCAACGAAGCCAAACTCTTTTAACCTTTTTAATAAATTAACTTCGTCATGAGTATCCGAGAAATACTAGTTTAAAGTTTAAAATAAAGAACTGCCCGAAATCTGGGTCATGATTGCGAAGAATGGAAAATGATGATTCTTTTGAAGTGGGTACAGGATAATGTGTTAAGATATTTGTGATTTTGGGTATCTTAATTTTAAGGTTGGTACTAATTAATATATTTTAATTTAAATTTAAATAATTGGGATAATGCCATATTGGGATCGTCGAAATTTTTTTGGAAGTGGGTAACACCAACTACAAGCCAACGAAACCAACACGGGTGCTTGACATAGCTTAAAGCAGTAGATGAATTGTTGCAAAGTTGTGATATTTTATTGTTTTATTGGTTGATTAAGCTACTACTAGTCTACTGACATCTGCTTCGATATTCTTTTTGAGAAAGTATAGGAATCAATAGTCTAAGCATATAATGTGTACAATGAAGGTTTAGGAAGTATTAGAGATATAATTATTAGTATTACATTGTTATGTTAGATTAGGTTTTTGGGATGAGCGGGTTTATGACATGGTATTAGAAAGGTTAAGAGTACGATCTTTGATGAATTCCAAAATCAACTTTAGTTTTTGGGATGAGTGGTTTTATGACATGAGATGTTTATTATCCTTGGTATCCGGATGATTATTCTGGATAGTATGGGTGATGTTCATTTTATTCATGGATCAAAGATTTAATCCATTATACACATTGTACGTTTAGACTATTAACTCTCTAGCAGTGCTCATTGTTTTTTAACAGAAGCACAAACACTTCACGGTAAGTAAAAAAGAATGTTGCATACCAAATAGGCTGATTTCTTTTAATGAAAATAATTATGATGTAATGCAATGAAATGGAATTATATCAAGTATTTATATAATTGAGGTCTGTTACACATACATGTTTTTTTGGCTTATAAGCTATACAAGTTGGTCTAAGTTCAAGAAAAAAATACGCGCACTACTCTTTTAAAATCGAGCGTCCAACGCACGCATTCATTATGCCGCACTCTTCTTCTTATTCCTCAATCAAAATGCAAACCGTCAAGATTCAAGCGACATTCAAAACAAACTACGATTTTGAAGACACGTTCCAACTCCTCGCGAAGAGTAGGAGAAATCAAGAAGAAAAAATACAAATCTCCATAAAAAAAACACCAGAAAAAACGAAGAAACATTATTCAAATTACTGTTTTACTGTTCTTCTAGGTTTTTTTTTCTAGATTGTCTCTGTCATGTGCCTCATCCTTAACCAGCAAAATATTAAAGGATTTCAAGAAGAAATATACTGTCTTCCCCATGTTTTGGGTGTATTTTTGTAATCCTTTGGGTGTATTTCTATAACCGTTTGGGTGTATTTCTATAACCGTTTGGGTGTATTTCTGTAATTCTTTCTGTAACTGTTTGGGTGTATTTCTGTAACCGTTTTGGTGTATTTCTATAATCGTTTGGGTGTATTTCTGAAGTTCCATTATCTTCAAAACAATTTTAAAGCTTGATTTCAGAAACTATGAAAATCGAAAAAAAAAACGAAGTAAGAAGGAGATCCAACAAATTTGGCAAAAAATCGAAAAAAGAAACGAAATCTTTTGAAAAATGGAAGTTATATATTTGCGCATTAATTGATTTGAATTGATTTAAAAGTCTGTTAAAGAGGCCCGTAACATAAGCAACGCGTTTAGTAGGTTTCGTTCTTTTCAGACTTGTAAAACTTGTAAGCGCAAAACACTTGTATGTAGAGATAAATCCTTATATTATTACGAATGTCAACCAAAACACAAATTACATTTTGTTTTTATCATATTCTTTCATATTTTGTACAACCAAAACGTAAGTTACGCTTTTGAAATTTTAACTTTTTAACTTTTTTGTTTTTATCTTTTAGCTCAAAATGCAGGTTGCATTTAAAAATGAACTTTTTTTATTTTTTTTAAAAATCCAAAACGCAAGTTGCTTTAAAAATATTTTTTTTTATTTTTTTGAAAACTCCAAAATGCAGGCTATGTTTTATGTGAGTTAAACAAATTTTTTAGAAGCTGCAAAATGCAATCTGAATTTTGTATAAAAAATGATATTTTAATCAAGAGATTTATCTATAAATACAAAATTCATTTTAACTTAAGTTGTACCTCATTTCTATTCTAAAAAATAAAAAAGATCAGATATTTTTTGTTGACTAAATATCAGAAATATATGTAATTAGGAATATATAATTAATAATTAACCACTACAAAATACCTAACATATTAATACAGTTTGGTTTATTTGTTGAAACTTAAAAGGTATTAAGAAACAAGGTAAAGATTCAATTTTCATGTGAAGTTATAATTAAAAATTATTGCTTACAGAGAGATGTCTGATGAGGTGAGATTAGCAAAAGGAAAGCGTTTGTTACGGCAGAGGAGGAGGATTCGAGGAGGAAAGCAAAAAGAGGCGTGTCGGTGGCTTGGTTTCAAAATTTCAAATATTATGCGCATCTTTTTTTGGCTGATTTTTTTTATATAAAAAAATATGAGTATTTTTATTAAAAATATGATTATTTAATGTAATTATATGTAGATAAATTTTATAAGTAGAAAGTCAATATATAGAAGACGTATTGTAATATATGGGAGCGTGTTGAACACATGGCAATATTCTAGTCGACACGTAAGAGTGTGTTAAATACTTGAATATGTGACAATATTCTGACCAACAAAAACGTATTGAATAATTTATACAATATTATAATACATTTCAAATACTATAATACATTTCAAATATCAATATTCAATCAAAATATCATTTTTATTTTCATATTAAAAATAATTTTTGTCTTTTTTTTTTTGTTTTTTGGCTTTTGTTTTTAAGTATCAAAGTGTGGAGTATACTTATGTTCTTCCAAGTCCTTTGCCGGTCATCCAAATAAGGTTATACCGTACGAGAGATTTTATTTTATTTTATTTGATAATTATTTATTATTTTTATTTAAAAATTATTCTTCAATAATGAATTTAATGTAAAAGAAGAATTATTCTTCCTTTGTATGTATACAAGGGTTACAACTCAAAATGTTGCCCACAAGTAAGTGTGGGAAAAGAAGCAGCTGTAAGTGCCCCAGGTTAAAAATGTTTATAGTATATATAAAATTTAATTGGTGATCGAATAAATTAACTCCTATTTCATTACGACAATACAATTAGTATTTCCAACGATATTTAATTCATTGGTACTGAAATGCACTTATTTTATGAGTAAATATATTTTAGATTTAGTATCTCAGATACTTTAATAACTACTTGAATTTCAAACCCAAATCACTCTTACAAATTAGAATAGGTTTGAGAATTGGAAATGATTAACTAACATACAAATTTAAATATCTCTTTCATCTTAACTAACATATAAGATAATATAATGAGACAAATTATATAAAAGGAGTCAGAGGCTCATTTAGATACGTTACACACTCCTAATCCATACCTATACATCTGAGACTCATTCTGATTTGAGCGTCAGAATGTCTTTATAGATATAACTCCTATCTGCTCCAAAATTCCGACCCCATCGTCACCAAGACCGGTGAATCTCCGATTCTTTCATCAACCCGTACAAGACCATTGTACATTGGTGTTGTTTGTGGAGACTTGCGAAACCTTACCAGCATGACGAACGAACACAAAGAGCAGTTCTCCAACCACCACCACGAACCAGACCCACCAGCATATGAACCACTAAACGACGACTACCCCCCAGTTTACAGGAGGATAACTAGCGTGGTCCACCCCCAGCCGGCCTGTAGCAAGCAACAACCACAAGGAGATGATTGTAAAACCCGGTAAATTAAAAAAGATCAACTAATAACTTAATTATGAGTTAAAGAAATTAGAAAATTAAATTTTATAATTTGAAGAAGTAAAAATAACTAAAATACGAATTTGAAACACTAATTTTAAATGTTTTAGCCCAAAATTAGGCCAACGAGCCGAGCTGGTTAAATTGGACCCATATTGGGCCGAAACCCAACATATATAATCGAAACCCAGCCACTCTTCCCTTTCATTTAAGCAATTCATGCTGAAGAAGAGAGGGAGCCATAGAACCATAACTTCCACTTCCAATTAAATCTTCTATTGCCCATAACTTTCAATCTAGAGTTTCGATCGCCGTACCGTTTGCGGCCACGCAACCGCCTTGACGAGCTCTTCCAATCCAGCTAAACAAAGTGGTAAGAAATTTGAATTTCTCACCCAGTTCTTCACTCCCTTTATTTTCGTGATTTTCGGTTCTGGGTATTAAGAATTGTGTAATTTTGATGGTTTAGGGATACTCTAGTACAAGATATAGCTGGGTTTTATCTAATTGCTCAGTGGATAAAGGTGAGCAACTCCTACTCCCTTTGAATTCTCCAATTTTATGAAGTTTAGGTATTAAAAATAGTTGTTATGTATGAAATTGTATGGAATTAGATTGAATTCACGTGAATTGAAGTCAAATTGGTGAAGTGGTGTACTTGGAACTAAACTCTGGTGGTTCGAAGCTTATTGAGTTGGATTTGGAGGCTTGGAAACTTGTGAAAATGAGGTTTCGGGTGGTGATTGAGTTTGGGAGAAAATCGGCCAAGGTATGGTTTTGGTTTTCTGTAGTTAATACTTAATATATAAAGTTGTATGAAAACTTAGGCTAGTTGCCATAGGATAGGCTTGAATTCTCTGAATTGTTGGATTTGGTGGATTAAATATATATAAATGTGATGTTGATAATGATTCGTGTAATTGGTAGAATTATGTGTGAAAATTGTTTAAATGAATTGATGAATTTAGGTATTGGAATGATTGTGAAGTGAATAAAGAGTATGAGATAGTGTGTAAGAGTAATTGGTATTAATTTGGTTGTGTTTTGGTTGGTTTTGGATTAAGAATTTTGGAAAACTAGAGATTTGAACTTTTGGTAAAAACTAATTTTTTGACCAACATCAGTGGGTTATAACTTGGCTTCCAAACCTCCAAATCTTGCCAAACATATCTTGGACTAAAAAATTGGGTCCGTGATATTTATAACGTTTGAAGAACGGGCTGAAAAAGATTTTTTTTATGAAAAACTTATGTGCGTTGGAAGTTTGGTGTGAAAAACTAATTTTTCTGAACTTAATAGCTTTTTGGAAAAGCTGATATGCTTGCGTACGTGATAGTGTCACGCGACGCGAGTCTTGGGCTCTACCCACACACTCGCGTACATGAAAGATGGATGCGTACGCGATATTGTTACTTTTACACGCATGCGTACACGACATGTATCATGCATACGCGAGAACCCTTCTTTGCCTAGTATTCTTGGGTACGCAGACAATGGATGCGTACACGGCACTGTCTTTTTTCAAATTCTTGCGTACGCTGTGGTGTGCGAAATTGAACTCCACAAGTTTTACACAGATAAACTGGCAAGTACACCGGGTCGTCCAAGTAATACCTCAAGTGAGTAAGGGTCGAATCCCACGGAGATTGTCGGATTGAGCAAGCAATGGCTATCTTGTAGATCTTAGTCAGGCAATTAGAAAAGATGGTTATTTGGTTGAAAGCATAAATAAAATAGTAAAGAACGAAATACCAAGTTGGTGTGAAAATAGTGTTAGATATTCAGTTAAGGCTTTGGAGATGCGTATTCTTTCCAGATTAACTTTTCTTATTGTCTACTTCAATAATGAATGATTCATTCAATGGCAGCCGTAAGTGATTAACTCATGTCCTCTCATCAAATTAATCTCTTCTAAACCATAGCAGTCCACCATATCCAAGTAACTCATGTCCTCTCATCAAGTTAACTTATGGCTTCCCACTATGGCCGAATGTGAAGCCCTAAGCAATCCACTCCCCTTTGCGATCCTACTCAAAATGCCACATACAAGGTCGGATCTTTCGGATAAGGGAATCCTGCTTCTCTGACTCTAGCGTTAACTTCACAGAGACCTCAGTAACCAACGGTCAACGGGATTTTATGTCACATATCCAAAGTTGCCCAGGTACGCTCTTGGAATCCACAATGCAATCTCAAGCTTTAGCTCAATGCTATCCGGATCAAGACTCGCACGGAACCCAAGTAGAATAAGGATGAATGTCACGGTTCATCCTCAATGCATGAGATGAAGAATGAGAATGCATAAGAGAATAGAATCAGACATATTGAAATAGAATTGTAATATTATTAATCCATGAGAATCAGCAGAGCTTCTAACCCTAACTTAGGATGTTCAGTTGCTCATAATGTACAGAAAGTAATAGGAAAACATGCAAAGGGGCAAAGATCTCTAACAGTGGCGATCTTTGTTCTATATATATACCTAATAGCTAAGAAGTACAAAAGCATGATAGACTAGACTAAATGTGCGAAAGTCCACTCTTGGGCCCACTTTGGTCGAGTACTGGGGCTGAGCTTGGCGTCCAACTTGAGGGATGGGCGTTGAATACCCCTTAGGAGGTTGATCCATGCTACCTTATGCTTCTTGGTGGTCGTTGAATGCCCCAAAGGGGGTGTTTGGGCATTCAACGCTGGTTTGAATTCCTTTGGGGCGTTGAACGCCAGAAAGGGGGTTATGCTTGGGCGTTCAACGGCCAATATGGGTAGGCTCCTTCGAAAAAAAGTATAGATCATTAAATATTATTGAAAATATCTAGAAGTTAGCTTTCAAATACTATTAAGAGCGTGTCATTTGGACCTTTGTAGCTCCACAAATGCTCGTTTGAGTGCATGGAGGTCAGAATTTGACAGCATCTGCTACGCTTTCCTTGCCTCTGAATCGAACTTTGCCAAAACTTCTCAATTTCAGCTAGAAATTACCTGAAATCATCAGAAATCACAAAAACTCAAAGTATAATAAAAAAATGTGAATTTTTCACTAAAACCTATGAAAATATAATGAAACTTATACAAAACATAACTAAAACAATATGAAAATGATGCCAAAAAGCGTACGCATGACCCCTGTTTTGCTAAAAATTATAATTTTTGAGTTTTCAACCATTTTTCTAGCTTTCCAAACTTCTGTAATCCCTGTTTAAGGTCCAATAGCTAGTGTTAGGTTGCAGAAGAAGAGCAAACACATTGAGGGAGTTGGTTAATGTTGAAGAAGAGTTTTGAAGTGAATAAATGAATCAATGATACATGGATAATGTTGAATGAAATATGAATAAGGGTAATGATGATATTGATGAATTGTGACTAAATGATCCACATGGCATATGCATTATATTATCTGAGACACGAGTTTCTCTTAGTAGATGTAGTGGCTTGCCACCACTTGCTTCATATTGAGACTCGATACTTTGTTGACCTTCCGTTACGAGATGTGACCAGGCACCTGAACTCTCCGGATTCACCTTAACCAGCGCCGACGTAGTTGCGATCTACTGCCCTCTCACGCAATCTTTTTTTCAATGCATCATCCCTTAACGATGTTGTTGAATTTCCATCACCCGTAACTTCCACGTTCTTCCCAGTATAGCCAGCGTTGACGTCATCGCTATCTCTTGTCCTCCCACTCGATCCCTCTTTCTGCCGTGGATCACTCTTTACCAATCAAAATTTGTGCCCTTAGGTCTTTAATCCCCAACCCTCCATCTTTCTTCGGTATCGTCATTGTGTCCCATTTAATCCAAATCATTCTTCGTTCTGCGCCTTTTTGATCCCACCAAAATTGCGAGAGCATGCTATGAATTTTAGTTAACAGCGTGTCCGGGAGCTTGAAACAAGAGAGTGTGTAAATAGGAATCGCTTCCCCCACCACTCTCAATAGCGTGTGCCTGCCACCTCAGGACAATAAACTTCTTTTCCAACCCATAATCCTCTTCTGAACTTTATCCTTGATAGCTCCAAAGGTTGCTTTCTTTGATTTTTAATTTATTAGTACTTTATTATTTAATTAATGATTAAACAAATTATTTTTATAAAAAATTATTTTTTGTATTATCTTAGAGAAGAGACTAATATAATAGTTTAAAAAATAACGTAAAAATAATATTTTAAATAAAAAAATATTTAATATTAAAATTTTTAAATACAAATATAAATTGTATAAATATTTAAGAGATAAATATGAAATACATGGCTAAAATAAATAAAATGGATAAAATGGGAGTACTAATGAGAAATAAAGAATTATTTTTGTCGGTTTTATTTATTTTAGAAATGTATTTCATATTTATATATGAATAAGGGTAATGATGATATTGATGAATTGTGACTAAATGATCCACATGGCATATGCATTATATTATCTGAGACACGAGTTTCTCTTAGTAGATGTAGTGGCTTGCCACCACTTGCTTCATATTGAGACTCGATAGTTTGTTGACCTTCCGTTACGAGATGTGACCATGCACCTGAACTCTCCGGATTCACCTTAACCAGCGCCGACGTAGTTGCGATCTACTGCCCTCTCACGCAATCTTTTTTTCAGTGTATCATCCCTTAACGATGTTGTTGAATTTCCATCGCCCGTAACTTCCCCGTTCTTTCCAGTATAGCCAGCGTTGACGTCATCGCTATCTCTTGTCCTCCCACTCGATCCCTCTTTCTGCCGTGGATCACTCTTTACCAACATAATTAATGGTTAGTTTGGTTATTAAATTTATTTCATTAAAAAATATATCTTTATTTAATTACATGATGGAACATATATTCATATGTAAAATATAATATAAAAAAATTCTATTCAAAATTAAACAAATTATTTTTATAAAAAATTATTTTTTGTATTATCTTAGAGAAGAGACTAATATAATAGTTTAAAAAATAACGTAAAAATAATATTTTAAATAAAAAAATATTTAATATTAAAATTTTTAAATACAATATAAATTGTATAGATATTTAAGAGATAAATATGAAATACATGGCTAAAATAAATAAAATGGATAAAATGGGAGTACTAATGAGAAATAAAGAATTATTTTTGTCGGTTTTATTTATTTTAGACATGTATTTCATATTTATATATGAATAAGGGTAATGATGATATTGATGAATTGTGACTAAATGATCCACATGGCATATGCATTATATTATCTGAGACACGAGTTTCTCTTAGTAGATGTAGTGGCTTGCCACCACTTGCTTCATATTGAGACTCGATACTTTGTTGACCTTCCGTTACGAGATGTGACCATGCACCTGAACTCTCCGGATTCACCTTAACCAGCGCCGACGTAGTTGTGATCTACTGCCCTCTCACGCAATCTTTTTTTCAGTGTATCATCCCTTAACGATGTTGTTGAATTTCCATCGCCCGTAACATCCCCGTTCTTTCCAGTATAGCCAGCGTTGACGTCATCGCTATCTCTTGTCCTCCCACTCGATCCCTCTTTCTGCCGTGGATCACTCTTTACCAACATAATTAATGGTTAGTTTGGTTATTAAATTTATTTCATTAAAAAATATATCTTTATTTAATTACATGATGGAACATATATTCATATGTAAAATATAATATAAAAAAATTCTATTCAAAGTACTTAAAAGTATAATTAAAATCATGAACATATAAATATA
>NC_029775.3:39551860-39589933 GCF_000817695.3 Arachis duranensis
TTATATCAATTATTCTCTTTTATTCTCACATTTATTAGTGTATTTATTTTTGTATTACTTTGATATCTATACTCTTTTGGATTCGTCTTTGTGCTTTTTACTCTATTGACAAAAATGATTTCAAGTCTTTAGGAACGGTGATTTTTTGGCAATTTGTTTGGTATAAAGAATGGTTGCGTATGCCTATTTTCAATGTTTGTTAATAGCTCTTATTATATTTTAAACTCAGCTAAACTTCATAATTTCTGGCAAATATTTTGGGGTCAATATAAATTAAGCTGTCAAAAATTTATTAGCAAAATATAAGAAATGGACTATAGTAACGGAGGAATGTGATTGATCTCTTAGCAAACAATATATCATTGAGTTATTTGAATTCTTTCTAGAACTTGTATGTTATTTTATGTTTGGTACTTTTTAGCTTGAAGTTTAGAATACTGTCTCCTATATAAAAGAGTATTCTACTAAAGTGCTAATTGGTTCCAAGAAATATCAGGAACATGTTAAAGATTTTATTACCTCTATCTCAAAGTATCTAAGCCAGATTGTTATTTTAGATAACAATCCCTTCATCTTTTTATTGCAACCAGTGAATGGTATTCCATGTATTGTCTTTTTTGTAGGACAACCACATGACACACAAGTGCAAAAATCTTTGCTATTTAACGTTAAAATTTAAAGTCTTCAAAGCCAAAATATAAAAAACTTCAAATCTCCCATATTAAATTGTGAGTAGTTTTGAAGCACAAATTTTGGCAAGAAGCAAACGAAAATGATGCAGTATCTATTGCATTTGGATAAGTCATATAATATTTAGTTGTTATAGTTTTATTTTTGTTTTATTTATTTATTTATTTATTGTTTCTGGTAGTTGTAGTAGTAGTAGATTAATAATATGAAAAATTTAGATGTCCATAAAAGTGAGCTATGGATATTCACATTTTGATTCCCCATCAAAAATTCAAAATTTTTTCCCTTTTTTTGAGTTGTGCCATCAAAGATTCGACTAAACTGAATTAAACTGGAGAATGATGTTAGGTGTAACACTTATTATTGTTTTATTTATTTTTTTTGTAATTAAAACAAGGTCTAAAAGTCTAGCCGAAAATTACATATCAAAAATAAATCAGACTCTGGAGGCCTCTCTACAATTATCATCTAACATATATTTGATTTCTCTAGGATAATTATCTATGAAATAGAAACCTAACTCTCTAGTGATACTTCTTTTGGCTAACTAGTCCGCACACACATTTTCCTCCCTGTGTGTGTGTGCTTAAAAATCAAAATTCAGTCTCTTTTTATCATTAGACTAACACTTTTAGGTATAACACTTATGTACAAATATGTATAGACTTTTAAGATGAGAGTTTGGACCATTTAAAAAAAAGTTTAATGGATAAAATGGGCTAACGAGTTTAGTTTTTATTTTTCTTTTGTCTAAAATCTAAATAGATAATTTTTTATTTAAAAAAAAATTACATTATGGACTAAAAATGTAAAATATTAATTTTCGAACAAATTTTTTGTCTTTCTTGGAATTTGAGTTGTTTTTTTATTGGAAGTATAGATATTTAAATTAGATTGCTAAGAAAAAAATTGTTATAAAATTAATAAAAAGAGGAAAAAAGAATAAAAAAATAAAAAAACAAGTAAATAGGTTTGTCCATTTATTTCGCAGCCAAGCACCTTAAACAACTCAAGTGCCAATCCCAATGGACCCAACCTATTTTAACAGTTCTAATTAGAATTTCGTAATGTCATCGTCAGGTAATGTGAACGAATTCAATCTTAGTATTTTAAAAAAGAAAAAAATGAAGAGGGATATAATTTTAATTAACAAAAAAATATAATTTTAAATATCAAGCGTAATTTAGTTTTATTTTTATGAACAAAAAATATTATTCTATAATATATTTATTTTTTTTATTTTGTGCTTAATATATATTTAGACTAACATTAAAAATCTTTGTATAATAGAATATTTTATTAATATGAAAAGAACTCAGATTTTAAAATTATACCTATGTACGACATTTTGATATAATAAAAAGTTAAAAATATTATCCAAAATAAATAATTTTTTGTGATAAAAATAAATTCTGTCAAATACTAGTATATAATGAATAGATGATGGATTTATAATTTTGGAAACATTTTATGTACACTGAGAGTACCAGTACTCTAACTGTTTTAACTGTTAATCTAAATTATAAAAATATATATAATATATATTAATTGAAATAAACAGTTAAAATAACTGGTGCAATAATACTTCCCAGTACACTTAAAATGTTTCCTATACTTTTTCTCTTCCCTCCAGTGCTCTGTTCGTTTTACCAGTGAATTTTGTTGGTTTCACCAACTTCAAGAACCCTCCAATTTCTTACACCAACTTCAAGTCTTTAAGAATGGACAACGCCACCGGCAGAAGCACGTATCAGTGTTGTAACTGTGATGATGCATTTCAAAACAGAAAGGAAATGACGTCCCATACAAAGTTACATCATCCAAAATGTGATATTATGTATCATGTATGCGGGAATGGATTTAAGAAGAAAAGGGATTTGACTTTTCATGAAAGAAAGGTAAATCTTTATTTTATTTTCATTACGACATTACCATCCGAAAATCTGTTATAATATATGTTATCTAAATTATTTTTTTATCAATAATAAGTTTATTATTATAATTATTTTTCTAGTTAGAGTACATAAAAAGTACATAATATATAAGATGTAATAACTTAATAAATTATTTTTTTAAAGAGAATGAAAAATTCTCTTAAAAAATATTTGTTGAGTTATTACACCTTATATATTATGTATTCTTTATATACTCTAACTAAAAAAATAATTACAATAGTAAGTCTATTATTGATAAAGAAATAATCTAGATAATTCAAAAAAAAAATTGTTAAGTTGTTACACCTTATATATTATGTATTCTTTATGTATTTTAACTAACAAAATAATTACAATGATAACTTTATTATTGATAAAAAAATAATATAGGTAATAATATATCACTTCTCTTTTTTTTATCTTTTCTCGGTGCATTTATGTGGAAGAGGTTCGCTCTAAGCCCGTGGTTCGTGGAAGAAAGGTTCACCTGTGTTTACTGTAAAGAGGCGATCTTCAATCATGGAAATGACTTAGGCCAGTGTGGATAAATAACATAAATAAGAGCATAAACACTTTTATTAACAGCAGTTTATAAATAAATTATTTTGTATTTGGATTTTTAGTTATAAAAGTACTTGTTTTAAAGTTGTAGTGTTTGGATAAATAACTCAAAAAATAATTTTTTTTACAGAAGAGAATGAATATTAAAATAAAACGACGATAACAAATACTTTCCAATATTGAATGTTGATTTTACATAACCTAATCACTAATATTGTGTATGATATAGTAGGTAAAAATAAAAAATAAATATAAAATATGTGTCAATGTATATTTTGTTGCTATTTTTTTTACTCCTGTTAGAACTCTCTTCTCTTTTATTGAGATCAAGAACTTGCTATAATTAACTATGAAAATAATAATAAGCTATAAAATCACATATGAAAAAAATAAAATTAAAATTGAAATTTCATAACACAGTTAAATACAAATTTAATAATAAAAAATAGAGTGATAAAATGATAAAAAAAATACTTAGAAGGAATATATGCAATAGGTTGTTCAGATGCAATATTGTCTGAAAATGGTGATGGAGGATCAATACTTCCATCGAATGAATCATTACGTGAAAATGGTAAGGTTTGTAACATTGCATGAGAATAATGGTGGAATGATGGTGGAAGGCCAGTGCTTCTAGCAGACCTTGCTTGAAAATGGTGGTGAAGGGTCACTATTTTTCACAGAATCAAAAAGGAAAGTAGATTTATTTTGTTTTGAAATTAATTTTTTTTAAATAAGTGGTAAAATGACTTATCGAAAAGTAGAGAAGTCGTATATTTCTACTTCTTAAAAAAATTGCAAATTAACTTTTCGATAAGTTAAAAGTTTTTTTTAAAATGGTACCAAACACGCGGATAATGACTTTTTATAATCTAAAAATAAAATAAATAAATAAATAAATAGTTTGTGCTACTTCCCAAACGGGCTTTTAAAGGAGCATGCTCGACAAAAACACAACGAATATAAGGTTCTTTGTTGTTGGTGTGGTAACCTGTTTGAGACGAAAAAGAACCTGACTCTTCATCTCAGAGAGGTATTTTTCATTTTTTTCATTATTTTCTTTTCTTTCTTTTTACCATGATCGAGTGTTTTATTTTTTATCTTTCTTTCCTGTAGTGCTTTCACTCTCAAGGCTAGGGGTGTACATGTTCGAAGGCCCGGCCCGGTTCCGAACATTTTAGGGACTAATTTGGTGTAATTTCATCGGGTATAGCTTTTAAAAATAGATCCGATCATTATTTTAGGTCGGATCCGGACCATAATTCGGGTCACCCGAAGTCGGTCCGGTGGTCCGGTCATCATACACAATTAATATTTTGTGTTATTAGTGATGGATCATGACTATTCTTATGTGAAATTTAAGTATTGTAAACCTTAATATTTTGTGTTATTAGTCATTGTAAGACTATAAGTTAATATTTTATGTTTAGAATGCATAAGATTTTAGACTAATACATAAGATTGTGTTATTTGTATTGATTTAAATATTTGGTATTATTAGACAATATTAATATTGATTGTGGTTATGCTTTAATTTTGAATAAGAGTTGGTTCTTGTTATATTTTTCTAAGTGAATTTTACCATGTTAACTAATGGTTGGAGTCTTGGAAATTTGGATATTTTTACATGCTAATTTACAATAAGGTATCAACGTAATGTAATGTTAACGCCCGATTTTCACCCGATATAATTCTGGCCCGAAAGATATTAGTTTCATCCGGTTTAGAGTCGAATTAAGGTCTAATAAATAGACCCGATGTATATTTCGAGTCGAGTCTGGGTTACATCAAACCCGGTTTCACCCGACCCACATGCCCATACCGAAGGCAAACACAAAAAGCAGTAGGACAACTACAAAGGAGTCAAGTCTTTGGAAACATACAGGTTAGTTATCAAGAAGGGGTTATCAAAAAGGGTGCCTTGTAGGAAATATCTTCTGTAATTCAAGCTTCTTGTACTAGAAATATTAAGTTTAGCCTCTGCGATTTGGGGCTAATTTTCGTTGGGTTCATATTTCAAATCCGTCCACTATACTATATTTTAGTTTTTCTTTGTACTTTTAACTTTCTTAAGACCATTAGTATCTGAAATTTGTTCGATCCAATTAACTTGGCTCCGGCTGAAGGTCACCTATTATAAGATAAAGTTTTTCAAGAGACAGTTTTCATGCATGGATATAGAGTTTAAAAATATATTCTTAAGAATTATATTTCTAGTAATATTATTATAATTGAACATCTTATATCCAAATATTATAAAAAAAACTACTTGCTTCATCTTGTAAATTGTTGAACACTGTTTTGAAATTTTCGAGAATGAACTATAAACATTTGTCCTATAATTCAAATTATAAAAAAAATGATAATTGAAGATACAACAATAAATGTAGATACTACCAATCTTTATTCTCTTGATACAAGAGTATCACATAGACAAATACTGATCTATGATCTATCAAATAATTCATTTTTGGAAATTACATTTTTAGACATAAAACAAATAAGAAAATATTATATTCTTATAAACAATTCTTAGAACTGAAAATCTTATTTGATAAGGAAAATGTTATATGAACCTATTTCTAATATAGGACATAAAAAGGGATCAAAAAAATAAGTAAAAGAAAAAACGTAGAGAAAAAATTGCAGGAGCTACTTTTAATATAAATAAATAATAATTTAAAAAGGAAACAAAAGATGTATATTTGTTTTCTATGCATTTAGTGTGTCTGCCAATCACGGAAAATAAAAAGAAATATATAGCTCCAAACTAATATGGATAGATGACATGACAGGTCGCATATTTACTTCTAACATAATATTAGTCCGCAGAGATTATAATAACACATACACAATGAACATCATTGATGGCCTTTGACTTGTTATAAGTAAAAAAAAAAAAAAAAAAAGAAAACAAAAAACTACATTAATGAGGTGTTAGGTGTGTGATTATAATGGATGGTAGATATATCAGTGTAATGAACTGTATTACTTATTTTATTTTGTTCACTGCTTTATACAGTTTTTTTTAATCTCCTTAAAAACGATGGTTTGCATTCAATTGTCAGTTTAATGTTATGTTAGTACATTCTCTTATGTAAACATATAAATTATTGAGTTTGTATTTTTTGCTTTTAACATTTTCTTACTTAGATATGGTACCGTATATTTGTTTCTTTTAGGGATTTGAATTTTCTTTTAAAGTGAAAACATTTTTAATTCTTTCTCTTTTAAGAAAGAAGGCTAAAGGTTCTCAACGTTTATTTTTTTTAAGCATCAAACAATCTCATTCCACATCATATCCCTCTGTTTCCTCTCCTCACTACATGACTAGCAAAAGTAAAGGAGGAGTCACCATTTTGTTTGCATTTGGATTTTGGACTCAAAGAAATCAAGTGCTTTTCTAACAATTTTGTTCTTCACGTGCATGCAGCTCTTGTAAATTCTATTAGATGGGACATAAAAAATAGATTTAAACTAATTATTATTTTATTTATGGTATGAAATACACTATGATTATACATATTTCTCGATGTACTGTTGATTGAGTATGATAAAAAAAATTTGGGTCATGGAGTATGAAATTTAATTTCTTTGTTTTTTTTCCTTTACATAATAGAGTTTTAAACTTATCTTTTTTTTTCTCAAAGATAGATATTATTTTATTATTATAAAATAATAATGTTTCTATAAGAAAGTATAAAAGAAGTTGGGTATTTTCAATTATCATCAAATGTGATTGGAAGACAAATAACTTAAGAAAAAATAAAAAAAAAATTATTAGCATTCATCAGGGTATGGCTATTGAGTTCACGACTAGACTGCTGGCTTCTTACACTATCTTCGGCGCTGGACTTATTAGCTTCTCAAAGACACACCTATTCCTCGCTTTCCAAGTGCTCCAACACAGCGTCGCGATGAAGAGGATCTTTTGTCTACCTTCGATTTGAGCCGCTGCCCAAGATAAGGCTCGTTGCCACCAATTGATGAAGGTCTCCTTTTTTCTCTGTCATAAGTCAGGGATTATTAAGTTTAGACTCCAAATTATTGAAGACAGAGGGCATTGGAACAAGGCATGAGAAATTGATTCATCTTTCAGCATGCATCTAGGGCAAGTGGTGGGAGTGGATGCAAACCGACTACGGATTTGTTGCAAAACCGGAAGCTTTTCATGAAGACTCTTCCATAAAAAAATCTTAATTTTATGAGATAATTTCAATTCTCAAATGCTATTCCATACTTTGTTGTTCTGTATGTTATGAGACATCAATGAAGTAGGAGAATGAAAAAACCCATAAGCAACTTGTAAAAATTGACTCAATTAAGTTTCTGTTCCAACTTCTATCAGGATTTAGTAGCGCACTAACATAATACACTTGCAGATTCGGTGGGATTGTGACTGCAGCTTGAGGGACATGGTGGTGGGAGCCAGGGATCATGGAAGATGCATACATTAGCACCAGAGCCTATTTTCCATAACAAGTCTTTCTCAATCATCTTGCGACCTTCAAGAACACTTCTCCAGCCCCACGACGGTATGCTTCCTATTTTTGCATGTAAGAAATCTGTGTATCTAAAATATTTAGCTTTGAATATTATTGACAGTGTAGAATTAGGGTATTTCATTAGACGCCAACATTGCTTGCCCAATAAGGCCAAAATTTGTGCCCTTAGGTCTTTAATCCCCAACCCTCCATCTTTCTTCGGTATCGTCATTGTGTCCCATTTAATCCAAATCATTCTTCGTTCTGCGCCTTTTTGATCCCACCAAAATTGCGAGAGCATGCTATGAATTTTAGTTAACAGCGTGTCCGGGAGCTTGAAACAAGAGAGTGTGTAAATAGGAATCGCTTCCCCCACCACTCTCAATAGCGTGTGCCTGCCACCTCAGGACAATAAACTTCTTTTCCAACCCATAATCCTCTTCTGAACTTTATCCTTGATAGCTCCAAAGGTTGCTTTCTTTGATTTTTAATTTATTAGTACTTTATTATTTAATTAATGATTAAACAAATTATTTTTATAAAAAATTATTTTTTGTATTATCTTAGAGAAGAGACTAATATAATAGTTTAAAAAATAACGTAAAAATAATATTTTAAATAAAAAAATATTTAATATTAAAATTTTTAAATACAAATATAAATTGTATAAATATTTAAGAGATAAATATGAAATACATGGCTAAAATAAATAAAATGGATAAAATGGGAGTACTAATGAGAAATAAAGAATTATTTTTGTCGGTTTTATTTATTTTAGACATGTATTTCATATTTATATATGAATAAGGGTAATGATGATATTGATGAATTGTGACTAAATGATCCACATGGCATATGCATTATATTATCTGAGACACGAGTTTCTCTTAGTAGATGTAGTGGCTTGCCACCACTTGCTTCATATTGAGACTCGATACTTTGTTGACCTTCCGTTACGAGATGTGACCATGCACCTGAACTCTCCGGATTCACCTTAACCAGCGCCGACGTAGTTGTGATCTACTGCCCTCTCACGCAATCTTTTTTTCAGTGTATCATCCCTTAACGATGTTGTTGAATTTCCATCGCCCGTAACTTCCCCGTTCTTTCCAGTATAGCCAGCGTTGACGTCATCGCAATCTCTTGTCCTCCCACTCGATCCCTCTTTCTGCCGTGGATCACTCTTTACCAACATAATTAATGGTTAGTTTGGTTATTAAATTTGTTTCATTAAAAAATATATCTTTATTTAATTACATGATGGAACATATATTCATATGTAAAATATAATATAAAAAAATTCTATTCAAAGTACTTAAAAGTATAATTAAAATCATGAACATATAAATATAATAATAAAATCTCTACTCTAAACAAGTAAACATATATTTTATCAGACATAAATTATTTAAAAAATAACTATAACATTAAATTAATAATACAAATCTAAAATGATAAAATCTAACTTTTTTATCGTATTTTTTATAGTATTTTTATTCTTTTAATTTTTAATTTATTAGTAATTTATTATTTAATTAATGATTAAACAAATTATTTTTATGAGAAATTATTTTTTTGTATTATTTTGAAGAAGAGTCTAATATAATAGTTTAAAAAATAACGTAAAAATAATATTTTAAATAAAAAAATATTTAATATTAAAATTTTTAAATACAATATAAATTGTATAGATATTTAAGAGATAAATATGAAATACATGGCTAAAATAAATAAAATGGATAAAATGGGAGTACTAATGAGAAATAAAGAATTATTTTTGTCGGTTTTATTTATTTTAGACATGTATTTCATATTTATATATGAATAAGGGTAATGATGATATTGATGAATTGTGACTAAATGATCCACATGGCATATGCATTATATTATCTGAGACACGAGTTTCTCTTAGTAGATGTAGTGGCTTGCCATCACTTGCTTCATATTGAGACTCGATACTTTGTTGACCTTCCGTTTCGAGATGTGACCATGCACCTGAACTCTCCGGATTCACCTTAACCAGCGCCGACGTAGTTGTGATCTACTGCCCTCTCACGCAATCTTTTTTTCATTGTATCATCCCTTAACGATGTTGTTGAATTTCCATCGCCCGTAACACCCCCGTTCTTTCCAGTATAGCCAGCGTTGACGTCATCGCTATCTATTGTCCTCCCACTCGATCCCCCTTTCTGCCGTGGATCACTCTTTACCAACATAATTAATGGTTAGTTTGGTTATTAAATTTGTTTCATTAAAAAATATATCTTTATTTAATTACATGATGGAACATATATTCATATGTAAAATATAATATAAAAAAGCATATATATATATGTAAAATATAATATAAAAAAATAATTCTATTCAAAATACTTAAAAGTATAATTAAAATCATGAACATATAAATATATTAATAAAATTTCTACTCTAAACAAGTAAACATATATTTTATCATACATAAATTATTTAAAAAATAACTATATTATTAAATTTATAATACAAATTTAAAATGATAAAATCTAACTTTCTTATAGTATTTTTTATAGTATTTTTATTCTTTTAATTTTTAATTTATTAGTAATTTATTATTTAATTAATGATTAAACAAATTATTTTTATGAGAAATTATCTTTTTGTATTATATGGGACATAAAAAATAGATTTAAACTAATTATTATTTTATTTATGGTATGAAATACACTATGATTATACATATTTCTCGATGTACTGTTGATTGAGTATGATAAAAAAAATTTGGGTCATGGAGTATGAAATTTAATTTCTTTGTTTTTTTTCCTTTACATAATAGAGTTTTAAACTTATCTTTTTTTTTCTCAAAGATAGATATTATTTTATTATTATAAAATAATAATGTTTCTATAAGAAAGTATAAAAGAAGTTGGGTATTTTCAATTATCATCAAATGTGATTGGAAGACAAATAACTTAAGAAAAAATAAAAAAAAAATTATTAGCATTCATCAGGGTATGGCTATTGAGTTCACGACTAGACTGCTGGCTTCTTACACTATCTTCGGCGCTGGACTTATTAGCTTCTCAAAGACACACCTATTCCTCGCTTTCCAAGTGCTCCAACACAGCGTCGCGATGAAGAGGATCTTTTGTCTACCTTCGATTTGAGCCGCTGCCCAAGATAAGGCTCGTTGCCACCAATTGATGAAGGTCTCCTTTTTTCTCTGTCATAAGTCAGGGATTATTAAGTTTAGACTCCAAATTATTGAAGACAGAGGGCATTGGAACAAGGCATGAGAAATTGATTCATCTTTCAGCATGCATCTAGGGCAAGTGGTGGGAGTGGATGCAAACCGACTACGGATTTGTTGCAAAACCGGAAGCTTTTCATGAAGACTCTTCCATAAAAAAATCTTAATTTTATGAGATAATTTCAATTCTCAAATGCTATTCCATACTTTGTTGTTCTGTATGTTATGAGACATCAATGAAGTAGGAGAATGAAAAAACCCATAAGCAACTTGTAAAAATTGACTCAATTAAGTTTCTGTTCCAACTTCTATCAGGATTTAGTAGCGCACTAACATAATACACTTGCAGATTCGGTGGGATTGTGACTGCAGCTTGAGGGACATGGTGGTGGGAGCCAGGGATCATGGAAGATGCATACATTAGCACCAGAGCCTATTTTCCATAACAAGTCTTTCTCAATCATCTTGCGACCTTCAAGAACACTTCTCCAGCCCCACGACGGTATGCTTCCTATTTTTGCATGTAAGAAATCTGTGTATCTAAAATATTTAGCTTTGAATATTATTGACAGTGTAGAATTAGGGTATTTCATTAGACGCCAACATTGCTTGCCCAATAAGGCCAAAATTTGTGCCCTTAGGTCTTTAATCCCCAACCCTCCATCTTTCTTCGGTATCGTCATTGTGTCCCATTTAATCCAAATCATTCTTCGTTCTGCGCCTTTTTGATCCCACCAAAATTGCGAGAGCATGCTATGAATTTTAGTTAACAGCGTGTCCGGGAGCTTGAAACAAGAGAGTGTGTAAATAGGAATCGCTTCCCCCACCACTCTCAATAGCGTGTGCCTGCCACCTCAGGACAATAAACTTCTTTTCCAACCCATAATCCTCTTCTGAACTTTATCCTTGATAGCTCCAAAGGTTGCTTTCTTTGATTTTTAATTTATTAGTACTTTATTATTTAATTAATGATTAAACAAATTATTTTTATAAAAAATTATTTTTTGTATTATCTTAGAGAAGAGACTAATATAATAGTTTAAAAAATAACGTAAAAATAATATTTTAAATAAAAAAATATTTAATATTAAAATTTTTAAATACAAATATAAATTGTATAAATATTTAAGAGATAAATATGAAATACATGGCTAAAATAAATAAAATGGATAAAATGGGAGTACTAATGAGAAATAAAGAATTATTTTTGTCGGTTTTATTTATTTTAGACATGTATTTCATATTTATATATGAATAAGGGTAATGATGATATTGATGAATTGTGACTAAATGATCCACATGGCATATGCATTATATTATCTGAGACACGAGTTTCTCTTAGTAGATGTAGTGGCTTGCCACCACTTGCTTCATATTGAGACTCGATACTTTGTTGACCTTCCGTTACGAGATGTGACCATGCACCTGAACTCTCCGGATTCACCTTAACCAGCGCCGACGTAGTTGTGATCTACTGCCCTCTCACGCAATCTTTTTTTCAGTGTATCATCCCTTAACGATGTTGTTGAATTTCCATCGCCCGTAACTTCCCCGTTCTTTCCAGTATAGCCAGCGTTGACGTCATCGCAATCTCTTGTCCTCCCACTCGATCCCTCTTTCTGCCGTGGATCACTCTTTACCAACATAATTAATGGTTAGTTTGGTTATTAAATTTGTTTCATTAAAAAATATATCTTTATTTAATTACATGATGGAACATATATTCATATGTAAAATATAATATAAAAAAATTCTATTCAAAATACTTAAAAGTATAATTAAAATCATGAACATATAAA
The DNA here is from genome assembly GCF_000817695.3 of Arachis duranensis. Taxonomy (NCBI): domain Eukaryota; kingdom Viridiplantae; phylum Streptophyta; class Magnoliopsida; order Fabales; family Fabaceae; genus Arachis; species Arachis duranensis. The sequence goes on from NC_029775.3 coordinate 39,564,552, forward strand.
TATATTAATAAAATTTCTACTCTAAACAAGTAAACATATATTTTATCATACATAAATTATTTAAAAAATAACTATATTATTAAATTTATAATACAAATTTAAAATGATAAAATCTAACTTTCTTATAGTATTTTTTATAGTATTTTTATTCTTTTAATTTTTAATTTATTAGTAATTTATTATTTAATTAATGATTAAACAAATTATTTTTATGAGAAATTATTTTTTTGTATTATTTTGAAGAAGAGTCTAATATAATAGTTTAAAAAATAACGTAAAAATAATATTTTAAATAAAAAAATATTTAATATTAAAATTTTTAAATACAAATATAAATTGTATAAATATTTAAGAGATAAATATGAAATACATGGCTAAAATAAATAAAATGGATAAAATGGGAGTACTAATGAGAAATAAAGAATTATTTTTGTCGGTTTTATTTATTTTAGACATGTATTTCATATTTATATATGAATAAGGGTAATGATGATATTGATGAATTGTGACTAAATGATCCACATGGCATATGCATTATATTATCTGAGACACGAGTTTCTCTTAGTAGATGTAGTGGCTTGCCACCACTTGCTTCATATTGAGACTCGATACTTTGTTGACCTTCCGTTACGAGATGTGACCATGCACCTGAACTCTCCGGATTCACCTTAACCAGCGCCGATGTAGTTGCGATCTACTGCCCTCTCACGCAATTTTTTTTTCAGTGCATCATCCCTTAACGATGTTGTTGAATTTTCATCGCCCGTAACTTTCCCGTTCTTCCCAGTATAGCCAGCGTTGACGTCATCGCTATCTCCTGTCCTCCCATTCGATCCCTCTTTCTGCCGTGGATCACTCTTTACCAACATAATTAATGGTTAGTTTGGTTATTAAATTTGTTTCATTAAAAAATATATCTTTATTTAATTACATGATGGAACATATATTCATATGTAAAATATAATATAAAAAAATAATTCTATTCAGAATACTTAAAAGTATAATTAAAATCATGAACATATAAATATAATAATAAAATCTCTACTCTAAACAAGTAAACATATATTTTATCATACAAAAATTATTTAAAAAATAACTATAATATTAAATTAATAATGCAAATTTAAAATGATAAAATCTAACTTTCTTATCGTATTAGTTATAGTATTTTTATTCTTTTAATTTTCAATTTATTAGTAATTTGTTATTTAATTAATGATTAAAAAAATTATTTTTATGAGAAATTATTTTTTGTATTATCTTGAAGAAGAGTCTAATATAATAGTTTAAAAAATAACGTAAAAATAATATTTTAAATAAAAATATATTTAATATTAAAATTTTTAAATACAAATATAAATTGTATAAATATTTAAGAGATAAATATGAAATACATGGCTAAAATAAATAAAATGGATAAAATGGGAGTACAAATGAAAAATAAAGAATTATTTTTGTCGGTTTTATTTATTTTAGACATGTATTTTATATTTATATATGAATAAGGGTAATGATGATATTGATGAATTGTGACTAAATGATCCACATGGCATATGCATTATATTATCTGAGACACGAGTTTCTCTTAGTAGATGTAGTGGCTTGCCACCACTTGCTTCATATTGAGACTCGATACTTTTTTGACCTTTCGTTACGAGATGTGACCGGGCACTTGAACTCTCCAGATTCACCTTAACCAGCGCCGACGTAGTTGCGATCTACTGCCCTCTCACGCAATCTTTTTTTCAGTGCATCATCCCTTAACGATGTTGTTGAATTTTCATCGCCCGTAACTTCCCCGTTCTTCCCAGTATAGCCAGCGTTGACGTCATCGCTATCTCCTGTCCTCCCACTCGATCCCTCTTTCTGCCGTAGATCACTCTTTACCAACATAATTAATGGTTAGTTTGGTTATTAAATTTGTTTCATTAAAAAATATATCTTTATTTAATTACATGATGGAACATATATTCATATGTAAAATATATATATAAAAATAATTCTATTCAAAATACTTAAAAGTATAATTAAATCATGAACATATAAATATAATAATAAAATCTTTACTCTAAACAAGTAAACATATATTTTATCATACATAAATTATTTAAAAAATAACTATATTATTAAATTAATAATGCAAATTTAAAATGATAAAATCTAACTTTCTTATCGTATTTTTTATAGTATTTTTATTCTTTTAATTTCCAATTTATTAGTAATTTAAAATTATTTTTTGTATTATCTTGAAGAAGAGTCTAATATAATAGTTTAAAAAATAACGTAAAAATAATATTTTAAATAAAAAATTATTTAATATTAAAATTTTTAAATACAAATATAAATTGTATAAATATTTAAGAGATAAATATGAAATACATGGCTAAAATAAATAAAATGGATAAAATGGGAGTACTAATGAGAAATAAAGAATTATTATTGTCGGTTTTATTTATTTTAGACATGTATTTCATATTTATATATGAATAAGGGTAATGATGATATTGATGAATTGTGACTAAATGATCCATATGGCATATGCATTATATTATTTGAGACACGAGTTTCTCTTAGTAGATGTAGTGGCTAGCCACCACTTGCTTCATATTGAGACTCGATACTTTTTTGACCTTCCGTTACGAGATGTGACCGGGCACCTGAACTCTTCGGATTCACCTTAACCAGCGCCGACGTAGTTGCGATCTACTGTCCTCTCACGCAATCTTTTTTTCAGTGCATCATCCCTTAACGATGTTTTTGAATTTCCATCGCCCGTAACTTCCCCGTTCTACCCAGTATAGCCAGCGTTGACGTCATCGCTATCTCATGTCCTCCCACTCGATCCCTCTTTCTGCCGTGGATCACTCTTTACAACCATAATTAAAGGTTAGTTTGGTTATTAAATTTGTTTCATTAAAAGATATATCTTTATTTAATTACATGATGGAACATATATTCATATGTAAAATATAATATAAAAAAATAATTCTATTCAAAATTACATGGCTAAAATAAATAAAATGGATAAAATGGGAGTACTAATGAGAAATAAAGAATTATTTTTGTCGGTTTTATTTATTTTAGACATGTATTTCATATTTATATATGAATAAGGGTAATGATGATATTGATGAATTGTGACTAAATGATCCACATGGCATATGCATTATATTATCTGAGACACGAGTTTCTCTTAGTAGATGTAGTGGCTTGCCACCACTTGCTTCATATTGAGACTCGATACTTTGTTGACCTTCCGTTACGAGATGTGACCATGCACCTGAACTCTCCGGATTCACCTTAACCAGCGCCGACGTAGTTGCGATCTACTGTCCTCTCACGCAATCTTTTTTTCAGTGCATCATCCCTTAACGATGTTTTTGAATTTCCATCGCCCGTAACTTCCCCGTTCTACCCAGTATAGCCAGCGTTGACGTCATCGCTATCTCATGTCCTCCCACTCGATCCCTCTTTCTGCCGTGGATCACTCTTTACAACCATAATTAATGGTTAGTTTGGTTATTAAATTTGTTTCATTAAAAAATATATCTTTATTTAATTACATGATGGAACATATATTCATATGTAAAATATAATATAAAAAAATTCTATTCAAAATACTTAAAAGTATAATTAAAATCATGAACATATAAATATAATAATAAAATCTCTACTCTAAACAAGTAAACATATATTTTATCATACATAAATTATTTAAAAAATAACTATATTATTAAATTAATAATGCAAATTTAAAATGATAAAATCTAACTTTCTTATCATAATTTTTATAGTATTTTTATTCTTTTAATTTTTAATATATTAGTAATTTATTATTTAATTAATGATTAAACAAATTATTTTTATAAGAAATTATTTTTTGTATTATCTTAAAGAAGAGTCTAATATAATAGTTTAAAAAATAACGTAAAAATAATATTTTAAATAAAAAATATTTAATATTAAAATTTTTAAATACAAATATAAATTGTATAAATATTAAGAGATAAATATAAAATACATGGCTAAAATAAATAAAATGGATAAAATGGGAGTACAAATGAGAAATAAAGAATTATTTTTGTCGGTTTTATTTATTTTAGACATGTATTTCATATTTATATATGAATAAGGGTAATGATGATATTGATGAATTGTGACTAAATGATCCACATGGCATATGCATTATATTATCTGAGCCACGAGTTTCTCTTAGTAGATGTAGTGGCTTGCCACCACTTGCTTAATATTGAGACTCGATACTTTTTTGACCTTTCGTTACGAGATGTGACCGGTGCACCTGAACTCTCCGGATTCACCTTAACCAGCGCCGACGTAGTTGCGATCTACTGCCCTCTCACGCAATCTTTTTTTCAGTGCATCATCCCTTAACGATGTTGTTGAATTTTTATCACCCGTAACTTCCCCGTTCTACCCAGTATAGTCAGCGTTGACGTCATCGCTATCTCCTGTCCTCCCACTCGATCCCTCTTTCTGCCGTGGATCACTCTTTACCAACATAATTACTGGTTAGTTTGATTATTAAATTTGTTTCATTAAAAAATATATCTTTACTTAATTACATGATGGACCATATATATATATGTAAAATATAATATAAAAAAATAATTCTATTCAAAATACTTAAAAGTATAATTAAAATCATGAACATATAAATATATTAATAAAATTTCTACTCTAAACAAGTAAACATATATTTTATCATACATAAATTATTTAAAAAATAACTATATTATTAAATTAATAATACAAATTTAAAATGATAAAATCTAACTTTCTTATCGTATTTTTTATAGTATTTTTATTCTTTTAATTTTTAATTTATTAGTAATTTATTATTTAATTAATGATTAAACAAATTATTTTTATGAGAAATTATTTTTTTGTATTATTTTGAAGAAGAGTCTAATATAATAGTTTAAAAAATAACGTAAAAATAATATTTTAAATAAAAAAATATTTAATATTAAAATTTTTAAATACAAATATAAATTGTATAAATATTTAAGAGATAAATATGAAATACATGGCTAAAATAAATAAAATGGATAAAATGGGAGTACAAATGAGAAATAAAGAACTATTTTTGTCGGTTTTATTTATTTTAGACATGTATTTCATATTTATATATGAATAAGGGTAATGATGATATTGATGAATTGGGACTAAATGATCCACATGGCATATGCATTATATTATCTGAGACACGAGTTTCTCTTAGTAGATGTAGTGGCTTGCCACCACTTGCTTCATATCGAGACTCGATACTTTTTTGACCTTCCGTTACGAGATGTGACCATGCACATGAACTCTCCGGATTCACCTTAACCAGCGCCGACGTAGTTGCGATCTACTGCCCTCTCACGCAATCTTTTTTTCAGTGCATCATCCCTTAACGATGTTGTTGAATTTCCATCGCCCGTAACTTCCCCGTTCTACCCAGTATAGCCAGCGTTGACGTCATCGCTATTTCCTGTCCTCCCACTCAATCCCTCTTTCTACCGTGGATCACTCTTTACCAACATAATTAATGGTTAGTTTGATTATTAAATTTGTTTCATTAAAAAATATATCTTTATTTAATTACATGATAGAACATATATTCATATGTAAAATATAATATAAAAATATAATTCTATTCACTAACTTTCTTATAGTATTTTTTATAGTATTTTTATTCTTTTAATTTTTAATTTATTAGTAATTTATTATTTAATTAATGATTAAACAAATTATTTTTATGAGAAATTATTTTTTGCATTATCTTGAAGAAGAGTCTAATATAATAGTTTAAAAAATAATGTAAAAATAATATTTTAAATAAAAAAATATTTAATATTAAAATTTTTAAATACAAATATAAATTGTATAAATATTTAAGAGATAAATATGAAATACATGGATAAAATAAATAAAATGGATAAAATCGGAGTACTAATGAGAAATAAAGAATTATTTTTGTCGGTTTTATTTATTTTAGACATGTATTTCATATTTATATATGAATAAGGGTAATGATGATATTGATGAATTGTGACTAAATGATCCACATGGCATATGCATTATATTATCTGAGACACGAGTTTCTCTTACTAGATGTAGTGGCTTGCCACCACTTGCTTCATATTGAGACTCGATACTTTTTGGACCTTCTGTTACGAGATGTGACCAGGCACCTGAACTCTCCGGATTCACCTGAACCAGTGCCGATGTAGTTGCGATCTACTGCCCTCTCACGCAATCTTTTTTTCAGTGCATCATCCCTTAACGTTGTTGTTGAATTTCCATCGCCCGTAACTTCTCCGTTCTTCCCAGTATAGCCAGCATTGACGTCATCGCTATCTCCTGTCCTCCCACTCGATCCCTCTTTCTGCCGTGGATCACTCTTTACCAACATAATTAATGGTTAGTTTGGTTATTAAATTTGTTTCATTAAAAAATATATCTTTATTTAATTACATGATGGAACATATATTCATATGTGTTACGGATCCGGCCCACCGTCCCGGATCCAAACCCAAACCCGGTTCCCCGGGTTTGACCCATTCCCCCCTTCCAGAAGGCCCCGAACTGGCCCTCTAGAGCTCATAACCGACTTTCGAATTCAAACGTCTCCTTTATCTTATCCCAACAAGATAAGATAAAATAACTACCATCACCTATAAATAAAAGGACCCACGTCCCTCCAGGTATTCATTCATTCCACTCACCTTATACCTCTTAGATCCATCCTGACTTGAGCGTCAGAGTGTCTTTGCAGGTACCTCCCCCCGCCGCTCTACTCGAATAGTCCGACATCCGCCTCGACCCGCAGGTCCTCGATCCTCCTCTCAACCCATACCAGAGACATCTTGTACATTGGCGCCGTCTGTGGGGACTTGCGACAGTCGAACCGGATAGAGGGCGTCCTAGAGGAAAACCCTTCAAGCCAGGATGACTCCCAACCGCGTCGCCCGACCTCAGAACACCAGGAAGTCACAAACCAAGCAAGAATAGCAAGTACTATCCACCACACGAACGAACACGTCGTCACGAACCCGTGACATCCTGAGAAAGCCAGGGACAAAGCGGCACAGACCATCCAGGATCTCTGCCTCCGGGTCCAGGAACTTGAAGGCAAACTGACCAACAGAGAAAAACACAACAACGAACATGGAAGCCAGGCGACTTCCAGGTCAAGATCCCACCACGGCAGGTCGCCAACCCGACAACACGATAGGAGAGACGGTCGCAGTGTCTCACGCGACCACCGACACGAGAAATCTCCGGAACGGCGATACAACAAGAAACACCACCGCAGCGCTTCCCGTGATCTAAGTCATCAACACGATTCAGACGAGGATCAGAGATACCGAAACACCAAACGCACGAGAAACGACCACACCATAATGGGAGCTACACCCTTCACAGAAAGAATCTTAAGAGCGAAACTTCCCAAAGGTTTCGACAAACCCACCGACATGAAGTATGATGGAACCAAGGACCCTCAGGAACATCTAACGGCCTTCGAGGCCAGAATGAACCTAGAAGGAGCGGCCGACGCAGTCCGGTGCAGAGCCTTCCCGGTAACCCTTGCCGGACCGACGATCAAATGGTTCAACGCCCTCCCAAACGGATCCATAGCCAGCTTCCACGACATAGCACGAAAATTCATGGCCCAGTTCACGACCAGAATCACCAAAGCCAAACACCCCATCAGCTTATTAGGGGTCACACAAAAGCAAGAAGAATCCACAAGGAAATACCTCGACCGCTTCAACGATGAATGCCTAACGGTCGATGGACTCACAGATTCCGTTGCAAGCCTTTGCCTGACTAACGGACTCATGAATGAAGATTTTCGCAAGGACCTCACTACTAAACCAGTATGGACCATGCACGAAATCCAGAACGTCGCCAAAGATTACATCAACGACGAAGAAGTCAGCCAGGTCGTCGCTGCCAACAAGCGGCAGCACGCCAACACCTAACACGGCAATTCGGCTCCCCGTCATAACCCAACACCCAAAGAGAATCAACGGGACCACCCCAGGCCGACCAACCGGCCACCGAGAATAGGCAAATTCTCTAATTACACGCCCCTAATAGCACCAATTACGGAGATATACCATCAAATAGCAGATCGAGGCATCATTCCAAGAGCCCGACAACTCAAAGAAAGGACGGGAGGCAATAAAACCCTCTACTGTGACTACCACCGAGGTTACGGCCACAAAACACAAGATTGTTTCGACCTTAAAGACGCTCTTGAACAGGCCATACGAGACGGCAAACTCCTGGAATTTACCAAAATCATCAAAGAATCGAGACGCGCGGAGAGAGACAAGTCGCCGGAAAGAGAAGGGCGTAACCCGAGAACACAAAAGCAAGCCCCCAGGGAGAGCCCGGAGGAAGACCTGACCATCATAGTGAACGTCATCACCGGTAAGGACGTATCGTGCAAGTCAAAACTAACAATGAAAAAAGATCTCAAGGTAATGGCTGTCAGAAACCAAGCCCCAATCGCCGCGGCCGACAATACGATAACGTTCTTGCTAGAGGACTGCCAACATGGCACCTCAGCCAAAGATGCCCCCTTCATCATCTCAGCCAGAATCGGAACAGGACTAGTACGAAGGATACTGGTAGACACCGGCGCAGACTCCAACATCCTTTTCCGAGGAGCCTTCGACAAGCTCGGGCTCCGTAACGACAACCTCCAAACACACCGCCACAGCGTCACGGGACTCGGAGACAACTTTCTCAAACCAGATGGCTCGATTACCCTCCCCATCACCATAGGAACAAGCAATCAGAAAAAGACAATCCTATCTGAATTCGTAGTCCCAAAAGACTCCACAGCCTATAACGTGATTCTCGGAAGAAAAACAATCAATGACTTCTCTGCAGTCATCTTTACCAAATACCTTCTCATGAAGTTCAGAACCAACGACGGCTCCGTCGGTACCATTCACGGAGACCGAGAGGTGGTAGCCGAATGCGACAACACCAGCCTAGCCCTAAGGAAAAAATCCCGGGATGCGGCCGGAATATTCCTAGCCGACCTAGATGCGCGACAAGACGGCCAACCTAGGCCAGAACCAGAAGGAGACATGGAAAAGCTACAAATAGGGCCAACCAAAGAGGAATACACATTCATTAATAGAAACCTCCCATACGATCTTAAAGAAGAACTCTCCCAACTCCTGAAACAGAATAGAGACTTGTTCGCATTTACACCAGCCGATATGCCGGGAATTAATCCCGACCTAATGTCCCACCATTTAGCCGTGGACCCCCAAGCTAAGCCAGTGGCACAAAGGAGACGAAAAATGTCACCAGACCGAGCCGCCGAAGTCAAAAAACAAGTCAAAGCCCTACTCGAAGCCAACTTCGTCCGGGAACTCCCCTACACGACCTGGCTAGCCAACGTCGTACTAGTAAGGAAATCTAACGGGAAATGGTGAATGTGCATCGACTACACGGACCTCAACAAAGCTTGCCCGAAGGACGCCTTCCCCCTACCAAACATCGACGGATTAGTAGACGCAGCATCCGGCCACCGATACCTCAGCTTCATGGACGCATATTCCGGCTACAACCAGATCTCGATGCACCGACCAGACGAAGAAAAAACAGCATTCATCACCCCGGACGGAACATACTGCTACACAGTGATGCCCTTCGGCTTGAAAAATGCTGGAGCCACCTATCAAATACTTGTTAACAAGATTTTTCGAGACCTGTCCGGAAACAAGTTAGAAGTCTACATAGACGATATGCTCGCCAAGACTGAATCCGGCGAACAACTAACCGACGACCTCAAGGTCATAATGAACACCCTACGAAAGCACCAAATGCGGCTCAACCCGGCAAAATGCGCCTTCGGAATGGAGGCAGGGAAGTTCCTCGGCTTCATGATTACGCAACGCGAAGTTGAAGCAAACCAGAGAAATGTCGTGCCGTCCTCGAGATGACAAGCCCCAAAAACCTTAAAGACATCCAAAAGCTCACCGACCAACTGACCGTGTTATCACGCTTTCTCGGGGCATCGGCTCAAAAAGCGATCCCTTTCTTCAAACTAATGAAAAAAGGAGCCCCTTTTAAATGGGAGACGGAGTGCGAAGAAGCATTCCAACACTTCAAGAGGGTCCTAGCGGAACCACCAATCCTCGCCAAACCCCAAACAAGGGAAGCACTTTACCTGTACCTCTCCATAACAAAAGAGGCACTCGCAGCAGCTCTCATCCGTGAAAACGAGAAAAAGGAGCAAAAACCCGTATACTTCATAAGCAAAGTTTTACAGGATGCAGAAACTCGCTATTCACGCTTAGAAAAGCTAGCTTTCGCACTCCTTACAGCCTCTCGGCGCCTGCGGCAATACTTCCAAACTCACCCGTGACGGTCCGAACCGACCAGGCGGTCAAGCAAGTATTACAGAAACCCGACCTAGCGGGTAGAATGCTGGCATGGTCCATCAAACTATCCCAATTCGATATCAAGTTCGAACCCCGATACGCAATCAAAGCACAAGCCATGGCCGACTTCATCGCCGAAATGACCCCGGGAAACTCACTTCCCGAGTCATGGAAATTACACGTCGACGGCTCCTCGAACGTCACTTCCGGAGGCGCCGGAGTCATTCTCGAAAGTCAAAACGGCGTCGTGATCGAACAGTCGGTGCGATACGAATTCCCGGTCTCAAATAACCAAGTAGAATATGAGGCCCTCCTAGCAGACTTAACCCTAGCCAGAGAGATCGGGGCAAAGATCCTGGAAATAAATACAAAAAAATATTAACTATTTTTTATAGTAATATTAACTATTTTTTATTTAAAATATCATTTTTACATTATTTTTTAAACTGTTATATTGGTTTCTTCTTTAAGATAATACAAAAAATAATTTCTTATAAAAATAATTTGTTTAATCATTAATTAAATAATAAAGTACTAATAAATTAAAAATTAAAAAAATAAAAATACTATAAAAAATACGTGTAAAAAGTTGAATTTTATCATTTTAAACTTGTGTTATTAATTTTAATAATTTATTTATTTTTTTAAATAATTTATGTATGATAAAAAATATGTTTACTTGTTTAGAGTACAAATTTTATTATTATATTTGTATATTCCTGATTTTAATTATACTTCTAAGTACTCTGAATAGAATTATTTTATTATATTATATTTTACATATGAATATATGTTCCATCATGTAATTAAATAATGATGTGTTTTTTCAATGAAAAAATTTAATAACCAAAGTAACCATTAATTATGTTGGTAAGGAGTGATCCACGGCAGAAAAAGGGATCGAGTGAGAGCACAGGAGATAGCGATGACGTCGGCGCTGGCTATATTCGAAAGCACGGAAAAGTAACAGATGATGAAAATTCAACGACATCGTTAAGAGATGATGCACTAAAAAAAAAGAAAAATTGCGTGAGAGGGCATTAGATGACGACTAGCGCTTTTTGTCACGACGGCAACAGCCATGCTTGGAAGGATCGAAGCTACGTGATGAAGAAAGAATGGAGGAGTGAAAAGGTGCTTCAATTAACAGGAATGAAGGTTTGATATTTTAAGAGTTAAATCCCACACTCATACCTCTTTAGTGGTGGAAAATATTTTGGTGAAGGTAGAAAAGTTCTTCCTCCCATCTAATTTTGTCATTCTTGACATGGAAGAAGATCAGAACACTCCCATCATTCTGGGAAGACCTTTCTTAGCTACGGGAAGAGCTTTGCTAGATGTTGAAAAAGGGAAATTAATGTTAAGAATACACGATGAGCACCTAGTGTTCCATGTTTACAAATCCACACATGATCCCAATCAAGAGAAGGAGAGTATGAGGGCCAATTTTGGAGATCCAGGTTTGATGGAGGCACCCAATGAATCACATCCAAAATTTTCAATTCCATGCATAGATGGAAGAATAGAGGTTGAAGGAATTTTGATGGTCGAGGAGAAGGGGCAACCAACACTCCTAGGGACAATAAACAAAGACCCTCTGGATATTGAGACCAAGGTTTGTGTTAAGGATGGATTAACACTTGAAGAAGACAAGAATCCTAGGAAGAAGGTTCCCAAAAGCTGGAGGAATAAGAAAATCCTCATTGAAGACTTCTCACAAGGGGATAAGGTGATGCTAATTTATCGACAAATGGGACCATTCTCACACCTTTCTGACTACTACATAGTAAACAAAATCCTCTCATTAGAACATGTGAAGATAATCAGGGAAGCCACTGGAAACAAATCTATTGTGAGAAGAGAGGAGCTGTAGCACTATGAAGATCACCCTCCCTAACAAGGGACAACCTTCAAGCTAGTGATGTTAAAGAAGCGCTAGTTGGGAGGCAACCCAACGTTGAGATCCTTTTATGATTAGGATCACTTTATAGCTTTTGTTGTTAATTGTTTAAATTTGATGAGTAGTCCTTGTCATCTCTTTTAAAATTAGCTTTAATATTTTGCATTGTTTTAATGTATAAACTATTCTCTTTCAACTCATCTTATTTCTCACTAAGTGTTATGTGCCATTAACCTGGAGTAAATGAAGAATATGCTTGGGAAGTAAGTTTGGGGTGATCACCAACTCAAACCAATTTCTAAGCCCATCCTAAAACTGCATGAGTAATAGGACTTGGCTTAAAAGTGGGCTTAGAAATACAGTTTGGTGTGGTCACTAAATTAAGAAGCATGCAATCAATTTCAAAGAATCATAGCCACTTACACACTTATAAGGAAGCAAGTTTGGTGTTCTCATTGCATCGAACATCATGGTAGGACTTATAATGAGAGAGCAATTGCATTTACATAGGAAAAAATAAAAACTTAAAACTAAAAAATATCCTACAATGAATGCAAAGGGATCTCTAATTAACACTATACATACGTTGCAAAAGAACTAAATTTGGTGTCCACATGATACTAAAGTGAATCCAAATGGATATGATAGATAAAAGTTACACTTGAATATGATGTTACATTTGAATTGATGCACCATAATGAGTTGGAGTGTTATATTTCAGGAACAAGTGAACCGTTACAGGAGGCATAAATAAGGGGGAGTATTTTTCTATCGAACACAACTCCCCTTGCCAACACACATTGGAAGTCTCAAAGACTTAATTTAACCTCAAAGTGGCATCCCATTCCGAGGAAAGGCATGTTGGAAATACAACACACTTCATAGCTCATTATAGCCAACCTCGAAACAACCTCATCCTTCCTTCTCTATTTAACTAATTCCATATCTCATTTCAGTCAAAGCATTTCCCTAATTCGTATATCACCTTGCTACTCTCTTTTGAACCTGGAACCTAGTCAGTTCCTCCCCTACCAATCTGTTCTTCTTCTCTCCCATAACCACATAACCCCAACCTTTCAATGGCACCACCCAGAATCTCAAAGGCACCAAGCTCCAAGAAAAGAAAAACCAAAGAGAGAGCATCTTCAACTGTGTCTGATTATGATGACCACAAGTTCCGATCGCTTTTCTATCGCAACCAATTCCATGGATGGGTGAGGGAAAGAACAATGATTCCAGAAGTAGGCTTCCAGTTAAGGAGAGATGAGCAAAGGGAGATTAAGATGGAGAGTTCTAGGAGAGGATGGTCATAATTGTGTAATTCAGTAAAGAAGGTCTCAACCAGTATCATGAGGGAATTTTATGCAAATGTGGCTCAGCCTTTGGGCTAACCTCTCACATACCAAAGTTACGTAAGAGGCAGAGTTATCAACTATAGCCCTGACAACCTGGAAAAGAATCCTAGGAGTAAGGAGGGCCAGAGCCACAACAAGCTTTGAGGAGAGAATGCAACGAACGGATCCTGGGTTTGATGATATCATCAACAAAATATGTGTTGTTGGCACCCAATGGGGACGAGATGCAGATGGAAGACAAAACTAGCTGAAGAGTAAAGATTTATGTCCACAGGGAAGAGGCTAGTTGGAGTTTGTAAGGAGATCACTCAACCCCACTTCCAACACCTCAGAAGTAACCTTAGAAAGGGCTGTACTCATTTATAGCATAATAAAACATGAAGAGGTGAAGGTGGGAGAAATGATTGGCAACAACATTCATAGGGTGATCAAGAGCACCAAAGATAGCACGAGACTAGCATTCCCCACCAGCATTATCCAGCTACTCTATAATGAAGCCGAAGTGTTGATTTCTGATGATGAAGAGCTGGTGGAAGAGAAACACCCAATAACTGCTAAAAAGATAGAGAGGGTGGCGGCTGTTAACCCGTTACAAACGGTAAGAGCTCGGCGTGCCAACCCACAACCCCTACAAATTGTGCTAGCACACTCACCTCAGCAACAAGAAGGACAAAGTACAAACCCTCAAGGTTCCCATCAAGAGCAAACCAATTGGAGGCAAATACAAAGGAGCATCCATCAAATTCTGGAGCAGCAGAGGGAATTATAAAAGAATTTGGCTGAGTTCAGAGCATTGTACCAAATAAAGAGCGTCCACAGAAGAGAATACGATGTTAATTCATAAATCAAATTGAACTACCTATGCTTTGCAATGCCAACTCTAGATCCAAGGATCCCAAAATTTGAAAAAATAATGAACTGACTGAGGGAGCAGCAAGAGGTCTTTATGGACAACCACAAGGCTAAAGAAAGAAACTTCATGGAAAGACATGGGTTTTGGAAGCCAAGAGAAGCCCAAGGACAAGAAGGAGCTTCAGGAAGGAGAGCCACTGATCACAAATATAAAGCTACCTCATCAAAAGGAAAAGAAAAAGTGCAGGAACAAGAAACCAGCGAGGACTAGGAGTAAAGAACAAGGGGTGGTCAAGTTCTAATAAGGAGCACTTCACACTATATCTTGCAATTTAAAAATTTATCTTTTCCATTAAATAGTTCTCTTTAAAAATTTCTTGTCTGTAGGGTGCTAGTATTTTGTCTATGAGGAAAGAAAATGATAAATCACTACATGATATCTTTAAAATTTCAATGAAATATTGCTTGTTTAAAGCAAAAGAGTTGAAGTTGAGTTGTTCCAAAAGAAAAAGAAGAGACTATGAGCTAAAGAAAAGAGATAAAAATCAAGTGTAAAAACCATGAAATGAAATTTGTAGGAATATGAATTAACGGTGAAAGGATGAGAGAAGGGAGGACATAGAGTGATGCTAATAGATGACCCTCAAACATCAATAGAACCAAGAAGTAGTTGTGTAAGAAAGAATAAAAGAAAATGGCCCAAAGCTCTAAGTATCAACTACTAGGGCATGAAAGAAAGAAACAAAAGCTCAAAGAACCAATACCCTAGTAATGCTTGTGATGAAACTGTGTCAACAAGAGAGGCTTGAGCAAGTAAACTCTTAGGGGTATTTGAACACTTAGTACGCTAAAACCTACTGTTTTGGGAATGCTAGTTGAAAGCTTATCCTAAAAAGCCATCTTGAGACAAACCATTTAGAGTTGTGGTCAAGTAAAGAGAATAAGAGCAACAAAAAGGAATAACATTACCACTACTACCTGATGACAAGTCATCTTAGGCTAGTTTCACAAGCCTTTTCCATTAGTTTTTACTTGGTTTTCAAGCAATTTTAGGCAATAAGTGTTTGAGTGAGAATTTCATGCTTATTTTGATTCAATCAAACATTGGTAATTTTATGCATTTTCATTAGATTTCTTGCAAGATTTAGTTGATAATATGAATGATGCAAGAGTTGATGATTATGCCAAGGCTTTGATGTATCTGTTTGGTTAATGATAGGTTAAAAGATGAAGGAAAAGAAGCAGAAAGCACAAAATAAGCTCAAAGGAAGAATTCTGAACAGATTTTGAAGTTTGAGCACGCTTTGGAGCCTTAGGGCACACTTTTAAAAGCGTGGCCCATGACTTAAACAAGGAGAGCGCTCTTCGCGCAAAAATGCTATGACACGCACACGTACATAACACTTACGCATCGGGCAAGGATTTTTGAAGACCCACGCGTACGCATGCATGACGCGTACGCGTGGATGTGATTAGCGTTGAATTACAAAGAGAACGCTACGTTGCAAGAGTGAGCATTTTTGAGCAAAACAAAAATTGGAATGGAGGTATAGCCATTGACGCAAATGCATGCAAGACGCGTACGCGTGGATGTGGCTTATCTGAAGAAGGACGCACAAGCGTGGGCTGAGCGACAGCGTGGAAATGGCATGTTTGAAAACCCACGCGTACATGTAGGTGACGCGTACATGTGGGGAGCACTCAATTGAAGAACGCTACGCTCACTAAGTGAACGCTGAAAAGGGACGCGTACGCGTCAATGTGCCAGATTGCCAAAGCACGCACAAGCGTGAAAGACGCGTGTGCGTGAAAGGCAAAAAACGGAAAAAGGACGCGCACGCGCAGAGGACGCGTTCGCATGGGTATAAAGCGTTCCGCTCACTTAGTGAACGCTCTATTCTTCTGGAAGTGACTCTCTGCTCAATTAAATCTGATTCCAAGCCCATTGACACACCGAAGCAACCTGAGCCCAATTGACATCACTCAACGGCACAGGGATCATCTAGAATAGGAATTTTACATTTAGTTGTAATTTGTTTTGAATTTGAATTTCATTTTAGTAGTTCAGGAAGCCTATATAAATGGCATCAGTTTCATTTCAAAAGGGGAGGCACATAGTAGGAGTAGGAGTAGAATAGAAGGCTCAGGCTGGAGGATTAGAGACTCTAGATCTCTCTTGGAGGATTAGAGACTCCAGAGAGCTTAGCATAGTTTGATACACTTTTATCTTTCTGCAATCTCACATTTTCGTTCACATTGAGCTTGATTTATTTTCCTGCACACTTTTATGGGATATTACTCACCATCACCAACTGACTATTCTAATGGTGGCTGGGAATATCACCAAGAAATCATAGATTCTAAGCACTCCAATCAATGGAGATATGCTTTAGAGCCACAAGATGAGCAAGAGAATCATGTGGGATATTACCCACCACCACAATATGATTCAATTTATTATCCTAATGGTGGCTGGAAATATCACCAAGAAATCACAGATTCTGAGCACTCCAATCAATGGAGATATGCTTCAGAGCCACAAGATGAGCAAGAGAATCATGTGGGATATTACCCACCACCATGATATGATTCGATTCATTATCCTAATGGTGGCTGGGAGAATTGATGAGTCCACATTTTACGATATGTTTTAGCTTGAATTGGATGGATTTCATCATATGAACTCACACTTATTCACTAAAACAGCATGCTTTTGAGACTTCTTCCTAAATTGTGCTTAAATGTGAAAACATGCTCTTTTGTGCTTAATTTTTGTAAGTTTTATTCACTTTAATCCCATTTGGTGCCTTGATGTATTTGTTAAGTGATTTCAGGTTTTCAAGGCAAGCATGGGTTGGATAAGTGAGGAGAAGAGCATGCGAAAAGGAAGAAACCATGAAGAAATGGGATTTGGAAAGCTGCCAGTCCTGACCTCTCAGTACTAAATTGATCATAACTTGAGCTATAGAGGTCCAAATTAGGCAGTTCCAGCGGCATTAGAAAGCTAACATCCGAGACTTCGAAATGATATATAATTTGCTATAGTGGACATAAGCATGTGTGCGTACGCACAGGTACTTGTGCGTACGCACACGTCAGGATTTAGCAAGTGTGCGGACGCACACACTACAGCTCCCTGCACATGAGCACATTAATTGGAAACCGCTGGGGGTGATTTCTGGGCCCCCAAAACCCAATCCAACTCATTTCTAAAGCTATTTAAGGCCAAATTGAAGATGGATGAAGGGTGGGGAGGGGGAATTAGGTTTAGCTTTTATTATGTTTTCTCTTAGTTTCTAGAGAGAGAAGCTCCTCCCTCTTTCTAGAATTAGGGTTTTGTTTCTTAATTTCCTTTCAATTTTAGCACTTTAATTCTTGTCTTAGTGTAGTTCATTTATGTTTCTATGCTTTATTGTCTTTATCTTCTTTATCTCTTTTGTTATTTTCTCTTTTATGTCAATTCTCATGTTATAAACACTTTTGTTATTTTAATTCCAATTAATGCAATTTTACATTTCCATGTCATTTATTGCTTCCTTTAATTGTTATTGTCACTTTATTGCTTTTGGTATTTTTGAATTTATTTTATTGTAATTTAATATTATTTTATTTCCATGCACACCAAGTGTTTGATAAAATGCTTGGCTAAGTTTTCACTTAGTTTTTCTACACTATTGGCTTGAAATTGATGACTTTGGTGATCCTTGAGTCATTGATGTCCATTCTTGTTTGATACATTACAGTAGTTAGTTGATTTGGTCTCCCTTGACTCTATGTGACCCTTTAGTGTTGACATAGGATTTAGGGATTGGAATTAACTATGCCTATTTGACTTATCTTCGATGTAAGGTTGACTAAGTAGAATTAACTCTTCATAATCATCATATGTTTGTGGTTAATAAGTAGGATAAGTAACCTTAGTTCTCAATTACTTGCCAAGAGGTTTCTTGCACTTTAATTTTACTTGCTTTGACTTTTATTTCTTTTGACTTTTAAATTCTTGCATGTTAAGTTTTCTCACTCTTGGTTGAGAAATTGGTTGTTTGGGTGAAATTGAGTTATGGATGTCCATTCCGCATTGTGTGGGAATAGTTAATTGATTTGGTTTCCATTGACGCTAGTTTTTCACTAAGTTAATTAGTGAGTTGACTAGGACTTATGGATTGAGATCAATTACACTCTTTTGACAATTCTCAAGGAGGATTGACTAGTTTGGATTGATTCCACACAATTGCCATGATTGTGGTCCACAACTAGGATAGGAATCCCAAACTCCCCAATTCTCACCAAGAGTCCTTTCTAGCATTTAATTTCCATTTTCATTGCCTTTACTTGCTTTCATTTAATTTCTTGCATGATCATTTAATTCCTTGCTATTTACATTTCTTGCTTTCTTTCCCAATTCCCCATGTTCTCTCATAGCTAATAAATGTACATTTCATTGCAACTCCTAGGGAAGACGACCCGGGAGCTAAATACTCTCGGTTATCTTGTATTGACTTTATTATTTGATTAATGGTCAATTGTTGGGTTTGGACTATACTTACAACGGACAAATTCTAATTTTAGTGTGAAAATCCAAACCCGTGCATTTGGGCATCGCCATTTATCCCCAAGAATTAACAGGTTCTGAGCAACCCAATCAATAGGGATATGCTTCAGAAAATGATCAAGACAATTTCATGAGATATTGCCCACCACCACAAGATGATTTAGGTCATTATCCTCATGGTGACTGGGAATATCAACAAGGAATGAGAGAGTATGAACAATCAAGTGAAATGAACTATTTTTCAGAGCCACAAAGTGACTCATACTGTTATGACACGCACACAAAAGATGCCTGGGAAGGGAATTGTAATCATTCACATTCTAATCATTCAAAGACATTATCACCTGACTATGCTGTCAATACATACATGGAAGATTGCTCCTCCATACCACAAAATAATCCACACCGTGATGAATTCAACAATCATTCAAGTTGTGGGTGGGAGGATCAAAACCAAACAGCATTCAATAGTTCATACTCCACTCATCAAGAGACATCATCACTGGAGTGTGCTTTCAATAAATTCATGCAAGATTATCCCCCAATGCCACAAGATGATCCATACTGTGATGAATTCAATAATTCTTCAAGCTGTGCTTAGGGGGATCAAAATCAAAAAGTACTCAATAGTCCATACTCCACTTATCAAGAGCCATAATCACTTGAGCAAACCTTCAACTCATTTATGCAAAGTTGTCCAACTTCACCTCCCCGTTTTTTATTTGAAAATCCTTCATCACTTGACTATACCTCAACACAAAGCTTCCTCCAAGATCCATACAATTCATTTTGCCAACCACAAGACACACCTGATTACTCACAGAATTCATTCCATATCCCTCAACACAATTTCACCACAATATGTACAAGCCCACAAAATCCACCCCAATATGCTTCTCTCTTGCTACAAGCAAAATAATGCCTGCAAAATGCCATAGTCTTTAGGGAGAGAACTAGAGAATCCTTGGAAAGACAAGAACAATCATGGAAAGAGCAAGAGATCCTCTTCAAGAAGATGGATGGGCACTTAGAGAAAATGAGGAGAAACTTAGAACTACTGAGTAAGGAAGATGAAGACCAATTGGTGGATGTGAAGGAGGAAGTGGAAGAGTAAGAAGAAGAGGCACCTGTGTCAAGAAAAATTACAATGAAGAATGAGGTTGTGGAGATATTTGAACCTGAGACTGTATACTCAAAGAATCCACTTGAGATGACAAAGGAACATAAAAACTCACAACCCTCACAAACTTCCCTGAACCAAAACTTCTCATCACTTGAATCCATAATTGGAAGATATAAAGAGGAGATGAAAAAATCTTGGAAAGATCAACAAACTTCCTCCATAAAAGTGCTATTAAACCAGATGTTGAGTGCAAAGGAGGAAGTGGAGGAACAAGAAAGTGAGGAAGACAATCAAGGAAGTCCAAGCTCAAGTGAAATAGAGAATTACATAGTTGAAGGGCTCATTGAACCACTAATGCAAGAAGCTCTTGATGAAGAGAACACTCCAACCAACACACAACCACCAAGTCTTAATATCCAAGATGTGAAGGCAACTAACAAGAGCACCGAGAAGAGGATTGTGACCAAGCTACCATTGAACATATCAAGGAAGAAGGAGAGGTCAAGCATAAGCAATACAACCCCTGGACCACCAGCAAGAAATCTCAATCAAACAATTAACAAAAGGAAGCTTGTTGGGAAGAGGTCAAGAAAAGGGGCACTGACTGGCTACTCTTTACCATTGAGGTCATTCCTCTTAACAAACTGGAAGTTGATGGGTTGGAAACGAATTCCAGCATAAAACTTACCGGCAAGTGTACCGGGTCGCATCAAGCAGTAATAACTCACTTAAAGTGAGGTCGATCCTACAGGGATTGATGGATCAAGCAACTTTAGTGGGTGATTAGTTTAGTCAAGCTAACATTGAGTGAATTGTGTGAAGTTGATCAACAGAATGTAAAGAGCAATGAATTGTAAATTATAGAAAGTAAAGTGGACAGAAGCTTAAAGAGCAAGAAATGTACATTGCAGAAACTTAAATGACAAGAAATTTAAATTGCGGTGAATGCAAAGGGGAGTAGGTGCTGGAAATTAAAGGGAGTAATAGATCAAGCAACTGGAAATTTAAATTGCAAAAAGAATAAAGGAAATTGGGTGCTGGGATTCAAAACTGAGCAAGATAATATAAATTGCAGTGAATCAGAGAAATGTAAGATGAAGGGAATTGCAGAAGAACTATGTAACAACCCTGATTTTCGAGTACGCGAGATCTTTTCTGAAAGTAAGGATTTCTCTGGAGGATCAGTAAGGGGAGAACCTCTGATATATCATCAAGTATTTCAATCCTCATTTTTATTATGTCATCTTTAAGCTAGAATCTTTTCCGAGGCAAGCTCGATAACGCAGTCACGAAGAACATAGTTTTTGAACCGTATCGGTTAGGAGTTTTGATCCGGTTTTTCGTAAATAGTCTCAGTTTGATGAACCGGACTTGATTCATGAGATAAGAGAGATAATAGGGTAATATTATCATTATATTAGTATTAGAAGTTTCTTGAATAATATTATAAGGTTACATGGTCAGTTTTAGTTAAAAATAAAAAATCGGTTTAACCTGGTTCACAATTTACTGGTGCAGTTTAGCACCAGCACTCTCTGATGACTTTAGAAATGCTAAGGCCTCATCGTACATGTTTTATTCTCATAATAAATATGTTACTAGTGTCATTTATGCTAGTAGCTCAGAAAATAATTTTTAGAGATGTTTTCACAAGTGTTCCGATACACGTAGTTTTAGTAGTTATACACCTGAGATATTTTAATATTATTTTAATCCACCTCCAAGCCAACCAATCACAACTCACCCTACACCCCAAAACCCCCAAGGCTGGTTCATTTGCTCCTTGTGGCCGAAATTTCCAAGAGAGAAAAAGAGAGAAAAGTTCTTAGTTCCAAATCTTCAAAGCTTGATTTCTGCTGAACTAAAACTCAAATCAAAATTCCAATCCGACCAAAATGATCCTCTCTTCTTTCTCTACATGATCATATGAATTATTAAGGCTGGAATCAAGGTGAGTTGGCTGCACCATCTCTCTTTTGATTCGGTTTCAAGGAAATATGCTCAAACATGTGTTTTCTTGATGTTCTTCCTTAGGAATCATGCTTAACTTGACTTGAGGGCCAAGAAACGTGACTTTACAGCAAGTATAAGGTTATAAATCACTTCCTAACATGATGAGTGAGATTTGGTTAGTTGAGAGTTTTTGGATTTAAAGTTGTTCTTGATGTGATTTAGGAGAAAAAAGTGCTAAAGGACCACCTGAAAGTCTAACTGAATTAGGAGCAGCAAAATCAAGTAGGGTGTCACGAAATTAATCTTGATTATTTGTGTTTGAGTTGTGTGAATGTTGTATGATTTGGCTGTGCTAAAAATTGGTTGCATATATGATTGATTCTTGGTGAAAATTTGGTAAAATTTTGATGAAATTTTAATGAAATTCAAGCTTTAAAGTTCATGTTCTTGGGGCAGCTGGAAAAACCAAACCCTAGGCTTAAATTGAAGTTCAATTTGTGTTAAAATCATGTAGAAAAGATGGGGTTTTTGCAAGGAAGTAAAATTTTTTGTGTTTAAGGCGTTATTTGGTAATTTCTGAAAGTTAGGGTGGTTAAAGTAGAAATATTAAAAGTTATCGGGGTAAAAAGTGAATTTTAAAGGTAAAAAGGTAAAGGAAGGTTAATTTTCAAAAATTTAATAATAAAATAATAAATAATAATGATATATTAAATAATAATATTTAATTAAAAATAATATTTTAATAAAAATGATAAAATAATGCGAAAAAGGCAGTTTTCTGTAAAAGTTTTAGAAAGACAACTTTAAGCGCAGAATCTCGTAATTACCTTCATAAAACACTTAGGGAGTGGTAAGAACATATTAGTGAGGCAAAGATAAAAGAAAGATAAAAGCTAAAGAAAAGATAAAAAAATAAAGAAGAAGTCTGTAAAGTTTTAACAACAGAAAAACAGACAGAGACTAGCGAACGAACTAGGGCAACATAGTTAGTCCTTGAGTTACGACTAGGGTTAGGTATAATATGAAAAGTTAAACTGTTTCAGTATAGACTTAATGAACCTATACTTTGGACATGCTAACTATTCATATCGAGATTTACATAAGCTTTAAATACACATGTTAAACAGAGGAATCAGAGCAGATTAAAGAGATTAAGAGCAGAGGACTTATTGAAAAGTTAATTGTTGCTTGAGGCAACCCAGGGGATATTGTTTGCTTATTCGTTGCTTAATGCAACCCAAGAGATAATGTTTATTTATCTGTTGCTTAAAGCAACCCAAGAGCTTCTGTACGGAAAGTAGGATACCTACAACAAATTTTCCATTCCCAAGAGTATATTTCCTGCGAGTAGAAAGCAGAGGCTATCTCAATAGAGCTGCTAATAATTATATGCGCATTTATTTGAACGGAAAATCGTATCCGAGAAATCGTGAACTCGTGACCGGATAAATGTCGGGAATGCAGGTGCTAACCGACACATGAGCTCATGGCATGTACTAGGGCTAGACATGCATCATTCTTGTCTGTGCATCATTCTCTGTTGTTTTCCTTCTTGTGTGTGAACTATTTTTGTATGTTTATCTGCTTGAGTGCTATATATGTGCTTTATTTCCTTGTGTTCTTCTGTTTGTGTTTTGTTTTTTGTTCTTCTATCTATTTATAACTACTGTTTACTACTTTACTGTATTCTAATATCCATCTGCTAATCGGAATCGAATAAATGAATGTAACTAACAACCCCGACCCTACTAAGAACTCCCCAGTTCTTACCCCTTCTCTCCCTTCTTCCCCCTCAGATGGAGACGGGCGTGATATTCTATAAGTTTGAGGACCCCTATGTCTACGAGGATCCGATACATCACAGTTACTTCATCATGGGATTGAAGCCTCGTATTAGACGATACGCGTTACCTAATCGAGCTTTTCAACATCCTCTGTCTAGCCCACATTTTGACCCCGATGCTCCTTACGACTTTCCCTTATCCTGGTTACATCCTGACGCACCTGTACATCCTTTTCCTGATGATCCTGAGCACCCTATACCAGCTCAACCTTTGAATGAGGTGGAACCTGAGCCTATCATTCCTGATAAGCCCGAGTTAGTTGGTGACTGCGTACCGGTGATACCACTAGAGTGGGACTTTCCCCCTGAGCCGATCCCTGCTTTTCCATAGCCCGATAAGCCGGCACTACCAGACGGTGGGGTAGCCCCTATATACGCGAACGGACCTGTGCTCGCGAATGGTTTTGTACATAGTGACAGCAGTGTTTCTGGTGGATCTGAGGGTTTAGCTGTAGCTGCAGACGATGAGGAGGAGGAGGAGGATCCTGAGATAGAGATAGAGCAGGATGAGGAGATGGACGAGCCTCACGGTGATTCTCCGAATGGCCACGTGTAGATATAGTCTAACAACAGAAGGGGCATCCTTTTGATGACACTCTAGTCTGACATTATCTGATAGTTAGTCTCTCACTTGTGTTAGTACACTCGAGAGCTAGGAGCTATATAGTGGTTAGGCTAGCCTGGGCGGCAGTTTAGCGGCTTTTTGTATGGGCCAGGTGGTGCACGAAATTGTGATCATCAATGGCGCCATCAGCATGGTACGCTCAATTGCAATCTCAACTCTTTATCACAACTTCGCACAACTAACCAGCAAGTGCACTGGGTCATCCAAGTAATAAACCTTACGCGAGTAAGGGTCGATCCCACGGAGATTGTTGGTATGAAGCAAGCTATGGTCATTTTGTAAATCTCAACCAGGCAGATTCAAATGGTTATGAATGATTTATGAATAAAGCATAAAATAAAGATAGAGATACTTATGTAATTCATTGGTGAGAATTTTAGATAAGCATATGGAGATGCTTTGTCCCTTCCATCTCTCTGCTTTCCTACTGTCTTCATCCAATCCTTCTTACTCCTTTCCATGGCAAGCTGTATGTAGGGTTTCACCGTTGTCAGTGGCTACCTCCCATCCTCTCAGTGAAAATGTTCAACGCGTTCTGTCACAGCACGACTATTCAGCTGCTGGTTCTCGATCATGTCGGAATAGAATCCAGTGATTCTTTTGCGTCTGTCACTAACGCCCCACAATCGCGAGTTTGAAGCTCGTCACAGTCATTCAATCCTTGAATCCTACTAAGAATACCACAGACAAGGTTTAGACCTTCCGGATTCTCTTGAATGCCGCCATCAATTCTAGCTTATACCACAAAGATTCTGATTAAG
>NC_029775.3:39590003-39592556 GCF_000817695.3 Arachis duranensis
GAATTGAATAGAAGAACAATAGTAATTGCATTAATACTCGAGGTACAGCAGAGCTCCACACCTTAATCTATGGTGTGTAGAAACTCCACCATTGACAATACATAAGTGATAATGGTGATCATTGGCTTCGGCCCCAGAGAGGGAACCAGAAGAACCAAGATGAAAATACAATAGCAAAAGGTCCTATTTGTAGAGAACTAGTAGCCTAGGGTCTACAGAAATGAGTAAATGACATAAAAATCCACTTCTGGGCCCACTTGGTGTGTGCTTGGGCTGAGCATTGAAGCATTTTCATGTAGAGACTCTTCTTGGAGTTAAACGCCAGCTTTTATGCCAGTTTGGGCATTTAACTCCCATTCTTGTGCCAGTTCCGGCGTTTTACGCCAGAATTCTTGAGCTGAATTGGAACGCCTGTTTGGGCCATCAAATCTCGGGAAAAGTATGAACTATTATACATTGCTGGAAAGCCCAGGATGTCTACTTTCCAACGCAGTTGAGAGCGCGCCAATTGGGCTTCTATAGCTCCAGAAAATGCACTTCGAGTGCAGGGAGGTCAGAATCCATCAGCATCTGTAGTCCTTTTCAGTCTCTGAATCAGATTTTTGCTCAGGTCCCTCAATTTCAGCCAGAAAATATCTGAAATCACAGAAAAACACACAAACTCATAGTAAAATCCAGAAAAGTGAATTTTAACTAAAACCTAATAAAAATATAATAAAAACTAACTAAAACATACTAAAAACATACTAAAAACACTGCCAAAAAGCGTATAAATTATCTGCTCATCACAACACCAAACTTAAATTGTTGCTTGTCCCCAAGCAACTGAAAATCAAATAAGATAAAAATAAGAGAATATGCAATGAATTCCAAAGACATCTATGAAGATCAGTATTAATTAGATGAGCGGGGCTTTTAGCTTTTTGCCTCTGAACAGTTTTGGCATCTCACTCTATCATTTGAAATTCAGAATGATTGGCTTCTTTAGGAACTCAGAATCCAGATAGTGTCATTGACAGAATCTAGATAGTGTTATTGATTCTCCTAGTTAAGTATGATGATTCTTGAACATAGCTACTTTATGAGTCTTGGCCGTGACCCAAAGCACTCCGTCTTCCAGTATTACCACCGGATACATACATGCCACAGACACATAACTGGGTGAACCTTTTCAGATTGTGACTCAGCTTTGCTAGAGTCGCCAATTAGAGATGTCCAGGGTTCTTAAGCACACTCTTTTTGCCTTGGATCACAACTTTATTATTTCTTTTTCTTTTTTTTTCTTTTTCCTCTCTTTCATTTTTTTTCTGAATTTTTTTTTGTTTTTTTTGTATTCACTGCTTTTTCTTGCTTCAAGAATCATTTTTATGATTTTTCAGATCCTCAGTAACATGTCTCCTTTTTTATCATTCTTTCAAGAGCCAACATTCATGAACAAAAAATTTAAAAGACATATGCACTGTTTAAGCAGACATTCAGAAATCAAAAGCATTGCCACCACATCAAAATAATTAATTTGTTATAAAATCTAAAATTCATGCAATTCTTCTCTTTTTCAATTAAGAACATTTTTCATTTAAGAAAGGTGATGGATTCATAGGACATTCATAACTTTAAGGCATAGACACTAATGATCATAAGACACAAACATAGATGATGAACATAAGCATAAAAATTCGAAAAACAGGAAAATAAAGAACAAGGAGATTAAAGAACGGGTCCACCTTAGTGATGGCGGCTTGTTCTTCCTCTTGAAGATCTTATGGAGTGCTTGAGCTCCTCAATGTCTCTTCCTTGCCTTTGTTGCTCCTCTCTCATGATCTTCTCTAATTTCATGGAAGAAAATGGAATGTTCTTGGTGCTCCACCCTTAGTTGTTCTATGTTGGAACTCAATTCTCCTAGGGAGGTGTTAATTTGCTCCCAATAGTTTTGAGGAGGAAAGTGCATCCCTTGAGACATCTCAGGGATTTCATGATGAGTGGGGTCTCTTATTTGCTCTATCCTTTTCTTAGTGATGGGCTTGTCCTCATCAATGAGGGTGTCTCCCTCTATGTCAATTCCAACTGAATAACAGAGGTGACAAATGAGATGAGGGAAGGCTAACCTTGCCAAGGTAGAGGATTTGTCCACTACCTTATAAAGTTCTTGGGATATGACCTCATGAACTTCTACTTCCTCTCCAATCATGATGCTATGAATCATGATAGCCCGATCTATAGTAACTTCGGACCGGTTGCTAGTGGGAATGATTGAGCGTTGGATAAACTCCAACCATCCCCTAGCCACGGGCTCGAGGTCATGCCTTCTCAATTGAACCGGCTTCCCTCTTGAATCTCTCTTCCATTGAGCGCCCTCTTCACAAATGTCTATGAGGACTTGGTCCAACCTTTGATCAAAGTTGACCCTTTTAGTGTAAGGGTGTCATCTCCTTGCATCATGGGCAAGTTGAATGCCAACCTTACATTTTTCGGACTAAAATCTAAGCATTTTCCCCGAACCATTGTGAGCCAATTCTTTGGGTCCGGGTTCACACTTTGATCATGGTTCTTGGT
>NC_029775.3:39592746-39593222 GCF_000817695.3 Arachis duranensis
TTCTTCATGGCCACAACTTCATAGAAGTGGTCATGATGCACCCTTGAGATGAATCTCTCCATCTCCCATGACTCGGAGGTGAAAGCTTTTGCCTTCCCTTTCCTCTTTCTAGAGGTTTCTCCGGCCTTAGATGCCATAAATGGTTATGGAAAAACAAAAAGCAATGCTTTTACCACACCAAACATAGAAGGTTTGCTCGTCCTCGAGCAAAAGAAGAAAGAAGAGAGTAGAAGAAGAAGAAATAGAGGAGATGGAGGTGGCTTTGTGGTTCGGCCAAGGGGGAGAAGTAGTGTTTAGGTTGTGTGAAAATGAAGGAATGAAGATGGGTTTATATAGGAGTGGAGAGAGGGGTAGGGTTCGGCCATTATGGGTGGGTTTGGGAAGGGAAAGTGGTTTGAATTTGAATGGTGAGGTAGGTGGGGTTTTATGAAGGATGGATGTGAGTGGTGAAGAGAATAGTGGGATTTGATAGGTGA
>NC_029775.3:39593304-39597518 GCF_000817695.3 Arachis duranensis
GGTGAAGAAGAGAGAGAGTGGTGGGGTAGGTGGGGATCCTGTGGGGTCCACAGATCCTGAGGTGTCAAGGAAAATTTATCCTTGCACCAAGTGGCAAGCAAAAATGCTCTTTATGCCAATTCTGGCGTTAAACGCCGGGCTGGTACCCATTTCTGGCGTTTAACGCCAACTTCTTGCCCTTTCCTGGCGTTTAACGCCAGTCTGGTGCCCCTTTCTGGCGTTAAACGCCCAGAATGGTGCCAGACTGGGCGTCAAACGCCCATTTGCTGCCCTTACTGGCGTTTAAACGCCAGCAAGATTTCTTCCAGGGTGTGCTATTTTTCTTTCTATTTTTCATTCTGTTTTTGCTTTTTCAATTGATTTTGTGACTTCCCATGATCATCAACCTATAGAAAACATAAAATAACAAAGGGAAATAGATAAATATAACATTGGGTTGCCTCCCAACAAGCACTTCTTTAATGTCAGTAGCTTGACAGAGGGCTCTCATGGAGCCTCACAGATACTCAGAGCAATGTTGGAACCTTCCAACACCAAACTTAGAGTTTGAATGTGGGGGTTCAACACTAAACTTAGAATTTTGTTATGGCCTCCCAACACCAAACTTAGAGTTTGACTGTGGGGGCTCAGTTTGACTCTGTTTTGAGAGAAGCTCTTCATGCTTCCTCTCCATGGTTACAGAGGGATATCCTTAAGCCTTAAACACAAGGGATTCTTCATTCACTTGAATGATCAATTCTCCTCTGTCAACATCAATCACAGCCTTTTCTGTGGCTAGGAAGGGTCTGCCAAGGATGATGGATTCATCCATGCACTTCCCAGTCTCTAGGACTATGAAATCAGCAGGGATGTAATGGTCTTCAACTTTTACCATAACATCCTCTACAAGTCCATAAGCTTGTTTTCTTGAATTGTCTGCCATCTCTAGTGAGATTCTTGCAGCTTGTACCTCAAAGATCCCTAGCTTCTCCATTACAGAGAGAAGCATAAGGTTTATGCTTAACCTTAGGTCACACAGAGCCTTCTTGAAGGTCATGTTGCCTATGGTGCAAGGTATTGAGAACTTTCAGGGTCCTGTCTCTTTTGAGGTAATCTCTGCCTAGTCAAGTCATCCAGTTCTTTGGTGAGCAAAAGGGTTCATCCTCCCAAGTCTCATTACCAAATAACTTGTCATTTAGCTTCATGATTGCTCCAAGGTACTTAGCAACTTGCTTTTCAGTGACATCTTCATCCTCTTCAGAGGAAGAATACTCATCAAAGTTCATGAATGGCAGAAGTAAATCCAATGGAATCTCTATGGTCTCAGTGTGAGCCTCAAATTCCCATGGTTCCTCATTAGGGAACTCATTGGAGGCCAGTGGACGTCCATTGAGGTCTTCCTTAGTGGCGATCACTGCCTCTTCCTCCTCTCCAATTTTGGCCATGTTGATGGCCTTACACTCTCCTTTTGGATTCTCTTCTGTATTGCTTGGAAGAGTACTAGGAGGGAGTTCAGTAACTTTTTTACTCAGCGGACCCACTTGTGCCTCCAAGTTTCTAATGGAAGACCTTGTTTCAGTCATGAAACTTTGAGTCGTTTTGATTTGACCAGAGACCATGGTTGCTAAGTCAGAGTGGCTCTGCTTAGAATTCTCTGTCTGTTGCAGAGAAGATGATGGAAAAGGCTTGCTATTGCTAAACCTGTTTCTTCTACCATTATTGTTGTTGAAACCTTGTTGAGGTCTCTGTTGATCCTTCCATGAGAGATTTGGATGATTTCTCCATGAAGGATTATAGGTGTTTCCATAGGGTTCTCCCATGTAATTCACCTCTTCCATTGAAGGGTTCTCAGGATCATAAGCTTCTTCTTTAGATGAAGCGTCCTTAGTACTGCCTGGTGCAGCTTGCATTCCAAACAGACTTTGAGAAATCATATTGACTTGCTGAGTCAATATTTTGTTCTGAGCCAATATAGCATTCAGAGTATCAATCTCAAGAATTCCTTTCTTTTGATTCATCCCATTGTTCACAGGATTCCTTTCAAAAGTGCACATGAATTAGTTATTTGCAACCATTTCAATAAGTTCCTGAGCTTCTGCAGGTGTCTTCTTCAGATGAAGAGATCCTCCAGCAGAGCTATCCAATGACATCTTGGGCAGTTTAGACAGACCATCATAGAAAATACCTATGATGCTCCATTCAGAAAGCATGTCCGAGGGACACTTTCTGATTAATTGTTTGTATCTTTCCCAAGCTTCATAGATGGATTCTGAAGGTTTGGACTTCCACTCTAAGCTTACTCAATTTTTGAGGTGGAAAGAACTTTGCCAAGAAGGCATTGACTAGCTTTTCCCAAGAGTTCAGGCTTTCTTTAGGTTGTGAGTCCAACCATATCCTAGCTCTGTCTCTTACAGCAAAAGGGAATAGCATAAGTCTGTAGACCTCAGGGTCAACCCCATTGGTCTTGACAGTGTCACAGATTTGCAAGAATTCAGCTAAAAAACTGATGAGGATCTTCCAATGGAAGTCCATGAAACTTGCAATTCTATTGCATTAGAGAAACTAATTGAGGCTTAAGCTCAAAGTTGTTTGCTCCAATGGCAGGGATAGAGATGCTTCTCCCATAGAAGTCGGGAATAGGTGCAGTAAAGTCACCCCGCACCTTCCTTGCATTGTTGGCATTGTTGTTGTTTTCGGCTGCCATGTCTTCTTCTTGTTTGAAGATTTCTGTTAGGTCCTCTACAGAGAGTTGTGCTTTAGCTTCTCTTAGCTTTCGCTTCAAGGTCCTTTCAGGTTCAGGGTCAGCCTCAACAAGAATGCTTTTGTCTTTGCTCCTGCTCATATGAAAGAGAAGAGAACAAGAAAATATGGAATCCTCTATGTCACAGTATAGAGATTCCTTGAGGTGTCAGAGGAAAAGAAAAATAGAAGGTAGAGGTAGAAGAATTCAAACTTAGAAAGATAGAGTTCGAATTGTGCATGTTAGTCCATAAATAGAAGGATGTGAGAAGAGGGAAAGAATTTTCGAAAATAAGTTAAAATATTTTGAAAAAGAATTTTGAAAATTGATTGATGACTTTCGAAAACTAAGAGTGGGAAAGAAACTAAGTGATTTTTGAAAAGATTTTGAAATTAGAAATCAAAAAGATATGATTGAAAACTTTTTTTTTTGAAAAAGATGTGATTAAAAAGATATGATTGAAAAGTTATGGTTTTAAAAAGATATGATTGAGAAGATATGATTGAAAAACAATTTAAAAAGATTTGATTTTTAAAATCAATGACTTGGCTAACAAGAAAAGATATGATTTAAACATTAAGCCTTTCTCAACAGAAAAGGCAACATACTTGAAATGTTGAATCAAATCATCAATTGTTAGCAAGTATTTTTGAAAACGGAAAGAAATTGATTTTGAAAATATATGATTGAAAATATATGATTTGAAAAAGATTTGATTTTGAAAAATTTTGAAAACTTGAAAAAAATCTGCATTAAAAACAAAATCTTCCCTCTTGTGCCATCCTGGCGTTAAACACCCAGAATGGTATCCATTCTGGCGTTTAATGCCCAAAGCTCTAACCTTTTGGGCGTTAAACGCCCAGCCAGGCACCCTGGCTGGCATTTAAATGCCAGTTTTCCTTCCTCACTGGGCGTTTTGAACGCCCAGCTTTTTCTGTGTAATTCCTCTGCTAAATGTTCTGAATCTTCAATTCTCTGTATTATTGACTTGAAAAGACACAAATTAAAATTTTTTTGGATTTTTAATGATGAGGAAAAATCAAAATGCAACTAAGATCAAATGAACAATGCATGCAAGACACCAAACTTAGAAGTTTGTATAATACTGACACTAACAAGTTGAGAATGCATTTGAGAAACAACAAAACACTTAAGACAAGAGAATTTAAAGATCAGAGCAAGTAAATCATCAAGAACAACTTGAAGATCACAGAAGACACATGAATAATGCAAGTAGAACAGAAACATGCAATCGACACCAAACTTAAAATGAGACACTAGACTCAAACAAGAAAAATTTTTGGTTTTTATGATTTTGTAATTTTTTTGGTTTTTTTTTTCGAAAATTATATGGAGAAGAAAATAAAGAAATTCAAAATTTTTAATAAGAATTCCAGGAATCATGCAATGTTAGTCTAAAGCTTTAGTCTAAAGGAATTAGACATGGCTAGCCAAGCTTCAACAGGACATTGCATTCAAGAGCTAAATTGATGAA
>NC_029775.3:39597617-39607323 GCF_000817695.3 Arachis duranensis
TAAAAATTCTGAAAAATACCTAATCTAAGCAACAAGATGGAACCGTCAGTTGTCCAAACTCAAACAATCCCCGGCAACGGTGCCAAAAACTTGGTGTTGTTGCCGGATCAAAACTTGGCACTGTTATTGCAAGGAACAAATGCGAAACTGTAGTTAGGACATTTAATTCCCCGGCAACGGCGCCAAAAACTTGGTGCATGAAATTGTGATCATCCACGACACCATCAACATGGTACGCTCAATTGCAATCTCAACTTTTTATCACAACTTCGCACAACTAACCAGCAAGTGCACTGGGTCGTCCAAGTAATAAACCTTATGCGAGTAAGGGTCGATCCCACGGAGATTGTTGGTATGAAGCAAGCTATGGTCATTTTGTAAATCTCAGTCAGGTAGATTCAAATGGTTATGAATGATTTATGAATAAAGCATAAAATAAAGATAGAGATACTTATGTAATTCATTGGTGAGAATTTCAGATAAGCGTTTGGAGATGCTTTGTCCCTTCCATCTCTCTGCTTTCCTACTGTCTTCATCTAATCCTTCTTACTCCTTTCCATGGCAAGCTGTATGTAGGGTTTCACCGTTGTCAGTGGCTACCTCCCATCCTCTCAGTGAAAATGTTCAACGCGCTCTGTCACAACACGGCTATTCATCTGTCAGTTCTCGATCATGTCGGAATAGAATCCAGTGATTCTTAACAATAGTAATTGCATTAATACTCGAGGTACAGCAGAGCTCCACACCTTAATCTATGGTGTGTAGAAACTCCACTATTGACAATACATAAGTGATAATGGTGATCATTGGCTTCGGCCCCAGAGAGGGAACCAGAAGATCCAAGATGAAAATACAATAGCAAAAGGTCCTATTTGTAGAGAACTAGTAGCCTAGGGTCACAGAAATGAATAAATGACATAAAAATCCACTTCCGGGCCCACTTGGTGTGTGCTTGGACTGAGCATTGAAGCATTTTCGTGTAGACACTCTTCTTGGAGTTAAACGCCAGCTTTTATGCCAGTTTGGGCGTTTAACTCCCATTCTTGTGCCAGTTTCGGCGTTTTACGCCAGAATTCTTGAGCTGACTTGGAACGCCTGTTTGGGCCATCAAATCTCGGGCAAAGTATGGATTATTATACATTGCTGGAAAGCCCAGGATGTCTACTTTCCAACGCAGTTGAGAGCGCGCCAATTGGGCTTCTGTAGCTCCAGAAAATCCACTTCGAGTGTAGGGAGGTCAGAATCCATCAACATCTGCAGTCTTTTTCATCCTCTGAATCAGATTTTTGCTCAGGTCCCTCAATTTCAGCCAGAAAATACCTGAAATCACAGAAAAATACACAAACTCATAGTAAAGTCCAGAAAAGTGAATTTTAGCTAAAAACTAATAAAAATATAATAAAAACTAACTAAAACATACTAAAAACATACTAAAAACACTGCCAAAAAGCCTATAAATTATCCGCTCATCACCAGGCCCTAGGAGTGTCATGTATATATTAGCTACGTAGGATGGCGAGGATGTAAACTGACTTGATCTTGTGTAAATGCTACATGTTTTGTTATAGTGTATATGATGTATATTATCAGTTATATTTCTACGTTTCTTTATGCTACTTTCCTTTTACTCTCAATGTATGCTTGATTATTTTATCTCTTCTCCGCAACGAATAAAAAAAAGTTACTCGTAAAATTGGCATCGTTCTAACAAGGGATAGGCTCATATATTAAATATTATTTAATAATTAGGAAGGATAAGTTAGTAACACTTAGCTTCTTGTATGACCATGGCATACTGAGAGTTGGGTCGTTACAATTTGGTATAAGAGTAGTTCGTTCCCAATAGAGCCTGGGGAGTGGACTGACTGTGCTTCACTGCACACTCTGTTGTGTGTCTCATGCTTATAGGATATTTATGTGATATGTGTTGCATGATTGTCTCTATGTTTTCATTCTGGGAATGTTCACACTTGACTTGAAGTGTTAAGACTGATCACCTTAATAATGATTGTTTGGTGTGAACAGGACCACGATGGGTTCATGGAGACGAGGCGTACGGGAAGGAATTCCTAATGTTAACTACGAGAGGGAACAGGAAACGTTTATGACTACTATGAACACTGTGGCTGAGGCAGTGCACGAGGCTGCAGTAGTAGTGACTAGGGCTGTTGAACGTCTTGGGGTGAGAAACGGGAATGAGAATGAACATGGAAAAGATAGTGGAAATGATGAGAATAACTTGGGGAATCTCGAAAGACCTATGACCCTTGTGACTTTTCTGAAGGTTAAACCGCCTAAGTTTAAAGGTACACTTGTTGCGACTGATGCTGACCATTGGTTTCGAGCTATCGAACGATCGCTGTGAGCACAGCATGTTCTGGAAGGCCAACACGTGGAGTTCACTACTTATATGCTGGAAGGAGAAGCTGAGCATTGGTGGTAGGGGATACAGCGACTGTTGCAACAAGATGAAGGCGATGTTCCTTGGAATACTTTTAAGGATGAATTTTATAAGAGGTATTTTTCGAGGGCAGCTCGTGACGCTAAAGAGATGGAACTTATGCAGCTGAAACAGGGTAACACAACTGTTGCAGAATATGCCCGTAAGTTTGATGACTTGTGCCGTTTCTTCAAGATTTGACAAGGGAATCCTGCTAATTTTGAAGAATGGAAGTGCTTAAAGTTCGA
Organism: Arachis duranensis; assembly: GCF_000817695.3. Taxonomy (NCBI): domain Eukaryota; kingdom Viridiplantae; phylum Streptophyta; class Magnoliopsida; order Fabales; family Fabaceae; genus Arachis; species Arachis duranensis. The sequence goes on from NC_029775.3 coordinate 39,600,306, forward strand.
AGGGGGTCTTCGTGAGGATCTGATGAGTTCAGTAGTCCCATTGGAGATACGAGATTTTGATGAGCTGGTTAATAAGTGTAAGTTAGTGGAAGAATGTGCTAAGAAGGTAATTGCATCTAAAGCAAGTCGTCAAGGATTTCCACCAAGGAACTACAATAGTTATAATTGGAAACCACGAAGGACAAACTTCAAGACACCTGGTGTGCCACAGCGAAGGAATCCACAAGTTGGTAACGCTCCTGCTCGCCCTATGGGTGGAAACGGAGGTAGACCAAGGCAGGATAATGGTAAATGACCCCAACAGGCACAGGTGAATACTGCATGTAGGCAGTGTGGGAAAGATCATGGTAATAGACCCTGCTTGTTTGGAACATCCAAGTGTTATATTTGTAATGAACCAGGACATATGGCTAAGAATTGCTCAAAGAGGTTTACTCAGAATCCAGCGCAAACCCAGCAACAAGGTCGAGTGTTTGCTATGACTGCTGATGATGCTATGTAATCAGACGCCCTGATCCAAGGTCAGTGTTATGTTAAAAATGAATTTCTAACTGTACTGTATGATTCGGGTGCATCGCATTCCTTTATTTCTTTAACTGTTGCTCGTGAGTTGGGACTAGATTTCTCTGAGTTGAACTTTGATCTAATTGTTCATACCCATACATCCCAAAATGCTTTGACCAGTTTAGCGTGCCTGCAAGTACCATTCACTATTAGGAACATGGCTTTTATACATGATCTAATCTGTTTGCCTCTATGTGGTTTAGAAGTTCTTCTAGGATTAGATTGGTTATCCAAGTATCATGTTTTCCTTGATTGTTATGAAAGAACTGTTGTTATTCTATCTAATGGTTTAGATATTAAACCATTTTTGTGTCATACTTTATATCTGAATTCTGTAAGAGTTACCTTAGACGGGAGTGATTGTGAGGGGTACGTCCTATTAGCGGCTAGCTCGAATGTCAGTGAATTAAGCTTAGAACGAATCCGAGTGGTGAAGGAATTTCCCAATGTTTTCCCGGACGACATACCTGAGTTTCCTCCTCAGCGAGAGATAGAATTCAGCATTGAACTAGTACCTGGAACCGGACCGATTTCCATAGCACCGTACCGGATGTCACCATTGGAACTTCCAGAGTTAAAGAAGCAGTTGGATGAGCTACTTGGAAAGAAATTTATTCGTCCCAGTGCATCACTTGGGGAGCTCCGGTATTGCTAGTAAAGAAGAAGGATGGTGGAATGAGACTTTGCGTAGATTACCGACAGTTAAATAAAGTCACTATCAAGAACAAGTATCCACTTCCACGGATAGATGATTTGATGGATCAGTTGAAAGGTGCAACTGTGTTCTCGAAGATTGATTTGCGATCGGGCTATCACCAGATTTGAGTAAAAGAATTAGATATACCGAAGACTGCATTTAGAACTCGATATGGTCACTATGAGTATACGGTTATGTCGTTTGGACTAACTAATGCTCCTGCGATTTTCATGGATTACATGAATCGTAGTTTCCATCCGTACCTTGATCAGTTCGTAGTGTTTTCATAGACGATATTCTCATCTATTCGAAGACAGAAAGAGAGCATGAAGAACATCTAAGGACTATATTGCAGATACTAAGGACTCGGAAGTTATATGCTAAACTATCAAAGTGTGAATTTTGGACAGATAAGGTGGTATTTTTGGGACATGTCATATCATAGGGAGGAATTGCAGTGGATCCTTCAAAAATTGAAGCAGTAGTGCAATGGAAACCACCTACAACCATTACAGAAGTTCAGAGTTTTCTTGGACTTGCTGGATATTACCGGAGGTTTATCAGAGGATTTTCACAGATAGGCTTACCTCTGACTTACCTTACACGAAAGGAAGTTCCGTTCGTTTGGACATCTGAGTGTGATAGAAGTTTCAACATACTTAAGGAAAAGTTAACAACTGCACCTGTATCAGTACTACCCGACCCACAGAAAACATTTGAAGTATACTGTGACACCTCTCATAAAGGACTTGGCTGTATGCTGATGCAAGACAAGAATGTGGTGGCTTATGCTTCCCAGCAGTTGAGACCTCATGAACAAAATTATCCAACGCATGACTTGGAGTTGGCTGTAGTAGTGTTTGCTCTGAAGATCTGGAGACACTATTTGTATGGCTCTCAACTAGAAGTTTTCTCCGACCACAAAAGTTTAAAGTATATCTTTGACCAGAAAGATCTTAATATGCGACAACGAAGGTGGATGGAATTTTTGAAGGACTATGATTTCAAGTTAAGTTATCACCCAGGGAAAGCGAACGTGGTGGCAGACGCTTTAAGCAGGAAGAATTTGAGTATCTCTTGGATGATGATAAAGGAAGAAAAGCTACTTACGGAATTTGAGGACCTTAAATTGACTATGACTGAAATGTCAAGTGGAGTCCGTCTGGTCCAATTGCATATAACACCAGATTTTAAGATTAGTATTTAGCAAGCACAAACACAGGATTTAGAAATGATGACGATGCTGAGACGGATGAATGTAGAGGAACCAGAAGCTGTAAAACAAGATCGTAGCGGTCTTTGGAGGTACAAGAACAGGATTTGTGTGCCTAGCTCTGGAGATTTGCGATGGAGGATTCTTGTAGAAGCTCATTAAAGTAGATTCTCCATGCATCCTGGAGTGACAAAGATGTATTAAGATTTGAAAAAATGTTCTGGTGGCCGGGCTTAAAGAAAGCGGTTGCTGACTATGTCTCAAAATGTTTAACCTGTCAGAGGGTGAAGGTGGAACATCAGAAGCCGTCAGGAACCCTGTAACCCTTGGAAATACCCCAATGGAAATGGGAGCAGATCACTATGGATTTTGTCACAGGATTGCCAAGGACCTCAATAGGGCACGATGCTATTTGGATAATTGTGGACAGGTTAACAAAATCAACGCATTTCCTTCCGATTCGAGTTGACTATACTTTAGAAAGGCTGGCACGGATATATATTCAAGAAATCATATAATTGCACGGGATACCTTCGTCAATTGTTTCAGATTGAGATCCGAGGTTTACTTCCAGATTCTGGGGAGCTTTCCAGAAAGCGTTGGGGACAGAATTGCACATGAGTACAGCATACCATCCTGAGACAGACGGACAATCCAAACATTAGAAGACATGCTAAGATCTTGTGTGTTGGACAACCAAGGCAGTTGGGATTAGTATTTGCCCTTGATCGAATTCGTCTACAATAACAGCTACCAACAAAGTATCGGGATGGCACCTTATGAAGCTCTCTACGGAAGAAGATGTCAGACACCATTGTGTTGGAATGATGACGGAGAAGCTAGTATCTTGGGTCCAGACTTAGTTTAAGAAACTACAGAGAAGATAAAGGAAATTTGTCAGAAGATCCAGACAGCACAAAGCCGTCAAAAGAGCTATGCCGATAATAGACGTAGAACCTTAGAGTTTAGGGAAGGAGACCATGTTTTTCTTAAAGTAACCCCGACTAGTGGAATAGGTAGAGTCCTTAAGACTAAAAAGCTTAACCCTCGATACATAGGACCTTTCCAAATACTTAAAAAAGTCGGTCTAGTAGCGTATCAAATAGCCCTTCCTCCATATCTGTCAAACCTTCATGATGTTTTTCATGTCTCGCAACTTAAGAAATATATTCCCGACGAAAATCACATTTTACAACCAGAGACAGTACAGTTACAAAACAATTTAACATATCAAGCATCACCAGTTCAGATCGTAGAAAGAAGTGATAAGCAGTTGATAAACCACTATTTTATGGTTTATATTGTGTTTAATTGTGTGGTTTTATCATGATCCTTACCCACTTATTCATTAATTTAGCATGCATTTATATTTCTTTCCTGAAATTATTACATGACTGAAAATTGCTTCCTAGAGACTTTTAATTATGCATTTTAATTCTCCTTTATTCCATTCGATGCCGTAATCTGTGTGTTAAGTGTTTCAGGCTTTATAGGGCATGAATGAGTTGGAGATTGGAAAGGAAGCTAGCAAAAATGGAAGGAACATGAGAAAGTGAGGAGATAACCAGCGAGAAGTGATGCGGCCGCATGGCTCACGCGTTCGCGCAAAAGAGGAGAAATCGCAGTGACGCGGCCGCATGCCTCACGCGACCGCGCGGATTGGAAAAGCACAAGTGACGCGGAAGCGTAGACGACGCGAACGCGTGGCAGGGAAAAACGCGAATGACGCGTCCGCATGGATGACGCGATCGCGTGACGTGCGCGATCTGCATAATCTGCAGAATTCGCTGGGGGCCATTTTAGACCCTATTTTGACCCAGTTTTCGGCCCAGAACAGCAGACTAGAGCCAGAGAACATGCAGAAACCAGGAGAACAATTCATTCTACACAGTTTTAGTTTTAGATCTAGTTTTTACTCCTCATCGAGGTTTTTCTCTCTACACATTGATAGTTCTTAGGATTTTATTTTTCCACCACTTTTTGCATTGGGATACTGAGAAGAGTTATTACCTCATCAAGACTTCGTCATTCTAGTTCGTTTTCTTTACTTGGCTTTACTCTTCCATGTCCTTTGCCTTGCTTAATTTTACCATTGGAATATTTTTAGGATTATTTAATACAAGGATTACTTTTATTTTTAATTAATTATTTTGATTTTTATTTACAATGTCTTTCTTTAATTCCTTTTTATATGTTATGAATTTTATATTCACAATGAGCGAGTAGTTCCCTAACTTGATGGGGAGTTGATTGAAAGGAACCTTCGAGTTGGAAAGCTTAAAAGAAAGATTGTAATTGGGTTTATTGTTGGATTGCCCTCTAGTCACTAACACCAATTCCTTTTTATTAAGTGGGTTGCAGCTTGTGAATGGACATAACATTCCAACTTGTTTGACTTTCCCTTACCTAGTAAGAGATAACTAAATAGGATAACCTTTAATTATCAATTAATCTAGAGAGTAATCCAACAATAATGGGGCTTCCAACTAATCAACTCCCAGTCAAGGCTTTTACTTACATTATTCAAATTCTCCAATTTAATTCCCTGTTTACTCAACTCAAACCTTTTTAAAAACATCTGATTAATAAAATAGCACACTTTTTTGCAACTCGTTGAGAGACGACCTGGGATTCATACTCCCAGTATTTTAATTTTAAATTTCTATGACACCTTTCTAAATTTATAAGTGGATTTCTGGTGAGTTCTTGCAACGTATATATTTTAATAATTTTTAATTCACCAATTTCTGCTCGCATCAATTTTTGGCGCCGTTGCCGGGGAGTTGCAACAATGTGCTAATTTATTGATTGGTATTTATTTTTATTGCAATTTTTCTTTTCATTCTATCACTATGAGCTGTACGTTTCTTTCGTTAAATGATGCGTTCACTTCCTGATCCAAGCTTGCCAGTATTTGACCCTGAAATTGAAAGAACTCTTTCGCGTATAAGGCAAGCTCGGCGTCGGCGACTCCTATTTGAGGATGAACCTGAACCGTCATCTAAGGAAGAAACAAGCTCCCTCTCTACTGATCTAGTTCATTTACGTGCAGGTGACATGGCAGCGCCCAGAAGAGTCACTATCCAGGAGGAAGGAGCCCCTGATATTACGCTCCAACCATTCCAGGCACACCACCCAGCAGTAGCTGTAGATTTTGAAATAAAGTCTTCACTACTCAACATGATGCCCAAGTTTCATGGCTTAGTGCACGAAATTGCAATCACACTTTTGCAATCCGCACAACTAACCAGCAAGTGCACTGGGTCGTCCAAGTAATACCTTACGTGAGTAAGGGTTGATCCCACAGAGATTATTGGTTTGAAGCAAGCTATGTTTATTTTATTATTCTTAGTCAGGATATCAATTAAAATTATCAGTTTGAATTATTAGAAGAATAAAAGAGCATAAAATATATAATTGTTACTTTATTAATGGAGAATATGTTGGAGTTTTTGGAGATGCTTTGTCTGCTTTATTTCAGCTTTTCTCTTGTAATCCTCTTCCCACACGCAAGGCTCCTTCCATGGCAAGCTCTATGTAGGGTGTCACCGTTGTCAATGGCTACTTCCCATCCTCTCAGTGAAAATGGTCCAAATGCTCTGTCACAGCACGGCTAATCATCTGTCGGTTCTCAATCATGTTTAGGAGCCATGAGCTTAGTGATTATGTTTTTGTGATCACGGATAAACACACCAAACTTAGAAGTTTGCTTGTCCTCAAACAAAAGAAAAGAAAGGAGAGGGATAAGAGGAGAGCAAGTGTGGAATGGTGGATGATGGGAGGGGCGCCGAATGTGGATATAAGGGGGGAGGGTGGGTTTCGAAAATAAGAAAAAAGATAAGATAGAAGATATGATTTATAAAAGATAAATATAATATGAAAAAGATATAATTTAAAATAAAAAAGATGTTAATTATATTTGGAAAAGATAAATTTGAATTTTTATTTTGAAAGAAGATTTTAAAAGATAATTGAATTAAAAAAAAAGAGTTGGATTGAATTGGAAAAAAGATTTGTCTTTATGGATTAAGATACATTTGATATATTTGAAAAAGGGATTTTAGAAATTAGGATTAAAATTTTTGGAATTGAAGGATGATATTTTGAAACATGTTTATGCAAGAAATCATGAATTGAAACATAAAAATTAGAAAATTTGTGAAGAAAAACGAATTTTCCTCCTCCCCACCATTCTGGCGTTAAACGCCCAAACGCTGCATGTTTTGGGCATTTAACGCCCAATTGCTGCTTCTCCTGGGCGTTCAACACCCAGCTGTTGCTTCTTTCTGGCATTGAACGCCAGGAAGTTCTTTGTCACTGGGTGTTTTTCTGAATGCCCAAGATGCTGCAAATCTGGCGTTGAACGCCCAGAAGGTGCTTCTTTATGGCGTTTAACGCCCAGATGGCTATCCTTACTGGCGTTGAACGCCCAGTAGGTGCTTCTTATGGGCGTTCAACGCCCAAAATATTTCTTACTGGCTTTTTCACGCCAGTGAGCTTCCAAATTCCCTTGTAACTCTGTGAATTCAATCAATTGCTATTTT
>NC_029775.3:39607423-39632471 GCF_000817695.3 Arachis duranensis
GATTGGCTGGGTTGCCTCCCAGCAAGCGCTTCTTTATTGTCTTTAGCTGGACTATTACTGAGCTTTAATCAAGCCTCAGTTTTGAGCATTCTTGCTCAAAATTGCCTTCAAGATAATGTTTGACTCTCTGTCCATTAACAATGAACTTTTTATTAGAATCATTATCTTGAAGCTCTACGTATCCATATGGTGTCACGCTTGTAATCACATATGGTCCTCTTCACCGGGATTTTAATTTTCTGGGGAATAATCTGAGCCTATAATTAAATAGTAGAACTTTCTGTCCTGGCTCAAAGACTCTGGATGACAATTTCTTATCATGCCATCTTTTTGCTTTCTCTTTGTAAATTTTTGCATTCTCGAAAGCATTGAGTCTAAATTCCTCTAACTCATTTAACTGGAGCAATCATTTTTCTCCAGCTAACTTGGCATCAAGGTTCAGGAATCTGGTTGTCCAGTAGGCCTTATGTTCTAATTCTACTGGCAAGTGACATGCCTTTCCATACATAAGCTGGTATGGAGAGGTCCCTATAGGGGTCTTGAATGCTGTTCTGTATGCCCACAAAGCATCGTCCAAGCTTCTTGCCCAATCCCTTCTACGGTTAATTACAGTCCGTTCCAGGATTCTTTTGAGTTCTCTATTTGAGACTTCAGCTTGCCCATTTGTCTATGGGTGATATGGAGTGGCCACTCTGTGGCTAACTCCATAACGAACTAAAGCAGAGTAAAGCTGTTTATTGTAGAAATGAGTGCCCCCATCACTGATTAGTACTCTAGGGGTGCCAAATCTGTTGAAGATGTGTTTCTGGAGGAATTTTAACATTGTCTTAGTGTCATTAGTGGGTGTAGCAATGGCTTCCACCCATTTGGATACATAATCCACTACCACCAGAATATAAGTGTTTGAGTATGATGGTGGGAAAGGCCCCATGAAGTCAATACCCCATACATCAAACAACTCAATCTCCAAGATCCCTTGTTAAGGCATGGCATAACTGTGAGGTAAATTACCAGATCTTTGGCAACTATCACAATTAAGTACAAACACTCGGGAATCTTTATAGAGAGTAGGCCAGTAGAAGCCACATTGGAGGACACTTGTGGCTGTTTGCTCACTTCCAAAATGTCTTCCATATTGTGATCCATGGCAATGCCATAGGATCTTCTGCGCTTCTTCTTTAGGCACACATATACGGATTACTCCGTCTGCACATCTCTTGAAGAGATATGGTTCATCCCAAAGATAGTACTTTGTATTTGTGATCAATTTCTTTGATTGCTGCCTACTGTACTCTTTGGGTATGAACCTCACTGCCTTGTAGTTTTCAATGTTTGCAAACCATGGCACTTCCTGGATGGCAAAGAGTTGCTCATCCGAAAAGGTTTCAAAGATCTCAGTAAGAGGGAGGGACGCCCCTTCTACTGGTTCTATTCGGGACAGGTGATCTGCTACTTGGTTCTCTGTCCCTTTTCTGTCTCTTATTTCTATATCAAACTCTTGCAGAAGCAACACCCATCTGATGAGTCTGGGTTTTGAATCCTGCTTTGTGAGTAGATATTTAAGAGCAGCATGATCAGTGTACACAATCAATTTTGATCCTACTAAATAGGATCTAAACTTGTCAATGGCGTAAACCACTGCAAGCAACTCTTTTTCTATGGTTGTGTAATTCTTCTGTGCATCATTTAAAACACGATTGGCATAGTAAATGACGTGCAGAAGCTTGTCATGCCTTTGTCCCAACACTGCACCAATGGCATGTTCACTAGCATCACACATTAATTCAAATGGTAATGTCCAGTCTGGTGCAGAGATGACTGGTGCTGTGACCATCTTAGCTTTCAGAGTCTCAAACGCCTGCAGACACTCCTTATCAAAGATAAATGGCGTGTCAGCAGCTAGCAGATTACTTAGAGGTTTGGCAAATTTTGAAAAATCCTTTATAAACCTCCTATAGAATCCTGCATGCCCCAGAAAGCTTCTGATTGCCTTAACATTGGCTGGTGGTGGTAATTTTTCAATTACCTCTACCTTAGCTTGATCCACCTCTATTCCCCTGTTTGAGATTTTGTTCCCAAGGACAATTCCTTCAGTCACCATAAAGTGACATTTTTCCCTGTTTAAAACCAGGTTAGTCTCCTGGCACCTTTTTAGAACAAGTATTAGATGGTCAAGACAGGAGCTGAATGAGTCTCCAAATACTGAAAAGTCATCCATGAAGACTTCCAGAAATTTTTCCACCATATCAGAGAAAATTGAGAGCATGCACCTTTGAAAGGTTGCAGGTGCATTGCACAAGCCAAATGGCATCCTTCTGTATGCAAATACTCCAGATGGACATGTGAATGCCGTTTTCTCTTGATCTTGGGGATCTACTGTAATTTGATTATAACCTGAATATCCATCCAGGAAGCAGTAGTATTCATGACCTACTAGTCTTTCCAACATCTGTTCTATGAATGGTAAAAGAAAATGATCCTTACTGGTAGCTGTATTGAGCCTTCTATAATCAATACACATACGCCACCCTGTAACTGTTCTTGTAGGAACCAGTTCATGTTTTCATTATGAACCACTGTCATGCCACCCTTCTTAGGGACGACTTGGACAGGGCTTACCCATGGGTTATCAGAAATAGGATAAATAATCCCAGCCTCTAGTAATTTAGTGACCTCTTTCTGCACCACTTCCTTCATGGCTGGATTCAGCCGCCTTTGTGGTTGAACCACTGGCTTGGCGTCACCCTCCAATAGGATTTTGTGCATGCATCTGGCTGGGCTAATGCCCTTAAGATCATTGATGGACCATCCAAGAGCTGTCTTGTGTGTCCTTAGCACTTGAATTAGTGCTTCCTCTTCCTGTGGCTCTAAGGTAGAGCTTATGATTACAGGAAAGGTATCACCTTCTCCTAGAAATGCATATTTTAGGGATGGTGGTAATGGTTTGAGCTCGAGTTTGGGAGGTTTCTCCTCTTCCTGAGGGATTTTCAGAGGTTCTATTATTCTCTTTGGTTCCTCCAGATCAGGCTGAACATCTTTAAGGATATTCTCTAGCTCTAATTCGAGACACTCAGCCATATTGACCTCTTTTACCAGAGAGTCAATAAGATCAACGCTTATGCAATCATTTTGGGTGTCTGGATGTTGTATGGCTTTGACAACATTCAACTTGAACTCCTCCTCGTTGACTCTCAGGGTTACTTCTGCTTTTCGGACATCAATAAGGGTTCAGCCAGTTGCTAGGAAAGGTCTTCCTAGAATGAGAGTTGCACTCTTGTGCTCCTCCATTTCCAGCACCACAAAGTCAGTAGGAAAGGCAAATGGCCCAACCTTGACAATCATGTCTTCAATTATGCCTGATGGGTATTTAATGGAGCAATCAGCAAGTTGGAGACATATCCGGGTTGGTTTGACTTCTTCAGTCAAACCAAGCTTTGTGATAATAGATGCAGGTATTAGGTTGATACTTGCCCCAAGATCACATAGAGCTTGCTTGGTGCAAGTACCCTCTAATGTGCATGGTATCATAAAACTTCCAGGATCTTTAAGCTTCTCAGGTAAGTTTTTCAGAATGACTGCACTGCATTCTTCAGTGAGGTAAACTTTTTCAGTTTCCCTCCAATCCTTCTTATGACTTAAGATCTCTATCATGAACTTAGCATAAGAGGGTATTTGCTCAAGTTCCTCTGCAAACGGAATCTTTATTTTAAGAGTCCTGAGATAGTCTGCAAAGCGGGCAAATTGCTTATCCTGTTCCGCTTGGCGGAGTTTCTGAGGATAAGGTATTTTGGCTTTGTATTCCTCAACCTTAATTGCTGTAGGTTTATTGCCTACAGATGTGGGTTGGGAAGCCTTTTTAGAAGGGTTATTATCAGCACTTGTATGTGTCTGATTCCCCACTGGCGTTTGAATGCCAGGGGTGGAAGCTGGAGTGGCGTTAGACGCTAACTCCTTACCTGTTTCTGGCATCTGAATGCCAAAACTATGCTTTCTTTGGGCGTTCAATGCCAAATCATTGCTTGTTTCTGGCGTTGAACGCCAGGACTGAGCATGGTCTGGGCGTTCAGCTCCAGCTTTCCACCCATTTTCTGGCGTTTGGGCGCCAGAGTCATTCCTCTCTGGGCTCTGATTGTCCTCAAATGGATTTTGGGTGGTCTACTCATTTCTTGGCTTCCTGCTACCTTGAAGTGAGGTATTTAATATTTTCCCACTCCTTAATTGAACTGCTTGGCATTCTTCTGTTATTTGTTTTGATAACTGCTGTTCTGTTTGCTTCAACTGTATTTCCATATTCATATTAGCCATTCTTGTCTCTAGTAGTTTCTCCTTGAATTCGGCTAACTGTTTTGTTAGAAAATCTAATTGTTGATTGAATTCAGCAGCTTGATATGCAGGACTGAGTACAGCAATTATTGTTTTAGCCTTTTCCTTCTTGGGTACAGGTGCTGATTCCTGGCAACTGTATCAATGAGCTCTTGAGCTTCTTCAATTGTTTTTCTCATGTGTATAGATCCACCAGCTGAGTAGTCTAGAGAAATCTGAGCTCTCTCTGTATGCCCATAATAAAAGATATCTAATTGCACCCACTCTGAAAACATTTCAGAGGGGCATTTTCTTAGCATCTCTCTGTATCTCTCCCAGGCATCATAAAGGGATTCATTATCTCCTTGTTTGAAGCCTTGGATGCTTAGCCTTGGCTGTGTCATCCGTTTTAGAGGAAAATAGTGACTCAGGAATTTTTCTGACAGCTGTTTCCATGTCTTTATGCTGTTTTTGGGTTGGTTATTTAACCACCTCTTAGCTTGGTCTTTTACAGCAAATGGAAACAGTAATAATCTGTAGACATCCTGATCTACTTCCTTATCATGTACTGTGTCAGCAATTTGTAAAAATTGTGCCAGAAACTTTGTAGGTTCTTCTTGTGGAAGACCGAAATACTGGCAACTTTGCTGCACCATGATAATGAGTTGAAGATTCAACTCAAAACTACTAACTCCAATGGAGGGTATACATATACTACTCCCATATGAAGCAGTAGTGGGGTTAGCATATGACCCCGGAGTCCTTCTGGACTTTTCATTTCCACTTAGTTCCATGATGGAGCAAGGGAGATGGTATAGATGTTGATATTGTTTATTTTATTAAATGTAAAAATTTATTTTCGAAATAGTAAAATAAGATAAAATAAAAAAAATGAAATAAAAATAAAAATATAAATTTGAAAATATTTTGTGAAGATTTTCAAAAAAAATTGGGGGGGAGAGAGAAATTGGTTAGGATATTTTTGAAAAAGATAATAAAATAAATTTTTTTTACTTGACAACTAAGATATGATAAGATAAAATTTTGAAATTAAAATTTGAAAAATAAAAAAATTTCGAAAATATGCTTAAAAATAGTTAGAAAAGATATTTTTTCGAATTTTAAATTTTATGATGAAAGAGAAAAACACACAAAAGACACCGGATTTAAAATTTTTAGATCCAATGCTCCTTGTTTTCGAAAATTTTTGGAGGAAAAACACCAAAGAACACCAAACTTAAAAATTTTAAGATCAAAACACAAAGAAGACTCAAGAACACTTTAAAGATTCACAAGAACAACAAGAACAAAAGAAAGAACACCAAACTTAAAATTTTTAGAAAACTTTAATAAGATTTTCGAAAATTATGAAAAAGATTAACAAGAAAACACCAAACTTAAAGTTTGGCACAAGATTAAATCAAGAAAAATTATTTTTGAAAAAGATTTAAAAAGAAGATACGCAATTGCCAAGAGCATAAGCCAACGTTCTAGCCAACTGAGCTATAAATTTAATGAGTTTTTAAAGATGTATTATAATTATAGATAAAAATAAATTCTTGAAAACTAATGTTTTTAAAAAAAGCACAAGAAAAACAAGAAAAGACACAGAACAAGACAAACCAAAGATCAAACAAGAAAAATTGACAAGAACAATTTGAAGATCAAGGAAAAACAAAGAACTCTAATTCGAAAATTTAAAGGAAAATACAAGATATGCAATTGACACCAAACTTAGAACAAGACACTAAACTCACGAAAAAAAACTAAAATTTGATAAAGAAAAATAATGTTTTTGAAAAAATTTTTTGAAAAGGGAATAAAGGACTCAGAATTTAATGACTCTATAGCAACAAAAATAAATTATTCCTAATCTAAGCAACAAAATAAACCTTTAGTTGTTCAAACTCGAATAATCCCCGGGAACGGCGCCAAAAACTTGATGCATGAAATTTGAATCCCAATATCAAAATCAAGATTTCTTATGATCTCGTACCACTAACCAGCAAGTGCATTGGGTCGTCCAAATAATACCTTACGTGAGTAAGGGTCGATCCCACGGAGATGATTGGTTTGAAGCAAGCTATGTTTATTTTATTATTCTTAGCCAGGATATCAATTAAAATTATCAGTTTGAATTATTAGAAGAATAAAAGAGCATAAAATAAATAATTGTTACTTTAATAATGGAGAATATGTTGGAGTTTTTGGAGATGCTTTGTCTGCTTTATTTTAGCTTTTCTCTTGTAATCCTCTTCCCACACGCAAGGCTCCTTCCATGGCAAGCTCTATGTAGGGTGTCACCGTTGTCAATGGCTACTTCCCATCCTCTCAGTGAAAACGGTCCAAATGCTCTGTCACATCACGGCTAATCATCTGTCGGTTCTCAATCACTTTGGAATAGAATCCAATGATTCTTTTGCGTCTGTCACTAACGCCCAGCCTTCAGGAGTTTGAAGCTCGTCACAGTCATCTAATCCCAGAATCCTACTCGGAATACCACATACAAGGTTTAGACTTTCCGGATTCTCATGAATGCCGCCATCAATCCAGCTTATACCACGAAGATTCTGATTAAGGAATCTAAGAGATACTCATTCAATCTGATGTAGAACGANNNNAAGCACGAATGAACATCTTAGATAGGAACAAGCGTGTTTGAATGAAAAACAGAAATAATTGTATTAATTCATCGAGACGCTACAGAGCTCCTCACCCCAACAATGGAGTTTAGAGACTCATGCCATCAAAGAGTATAAAATTCAGATCTAAAAATGTCATGAGGTACCAAATAAGTCTCTAAAAGTTGTTTAAATACTAAACTAGTAACCTAGGTTTACAGAGAATGAGTAAACTAAGATAATTGGTGCAGATATCCACTTCTGGGGCCCACTTGGTGTGTGCTGGGGCTGAGACTTAAGCCTCTCACGTGCTTGGGCTGTTTCTGGAGTTGAATGCCAGGTTGTAACGTGTTTTGGTCGTTGAACTCCAACTTGTAACCTGTTTCTGGCGCTGGACGCCAGACTGCAACATGGAACTGGCCTTGAACGCCAGTTTACGTCATCTATCTTCGCATAAAGTATAGACTATTATATATTGCTGGAAAGCCCTGGATGTATACTTTTCAACACAATTGAGAGCGTGTCAATTGGACTCCTGTAGCTCTAAAAAATCCATTCCGAGTGCAGGGAGGTCAGGATCCAACAGCATCAACAGTCCTTTTTCAGCCTAACTCAGATTTTTGCTCAGCTCCCTCAATTTCAGCCAGAAAATATCTGAAATCATGGGAAAATACACAAACTCATAGTAAAGTCTAGAAATATGATTTTTGCTTAAAAACTAATAAAATTCTATTAAAAACTAATAAAAACATGCTAACATCTACATGAAATTACCCCCAAAAAGTGTATAAAATATCCGCTCATCAGCTTACCTGCTCAAGAGCCTATCAAGCATCTTAGGGATTTCCAGACTGCTTGTTCTACTATTAAGCATGATGGCACTGATGAAATCTCCATTCTATTGAAAGCCTTCCCATTTTCTCTGGAGGGAAAGGCAAGAGAGTGGTACTACACTCAACCCGTAACAACTAATTCCAACTGGGATACACTTAGGAGAGAGTTTCTAGATAAATTCTTTCCAGCTGAAGTTGCCGATAAGCTGAGGAAGGACATGTCTATGATCATTCAGGATGAATCTGAAACCCTCTATGAATACTTGGAACGCTTTAATAATCTTCGAGACACATGCCCCCATCATATGATTGACAAGATAGTGTTGCTCGGTTACTTTACACAGGGTTTGAAATCTCAAGATAGGACCACACTGGAAGGTGCTAGCAATGGTTCTATGAAAAAGTACAAGACTACGGAAGAAGCATGGCAATTGATCAGCGACTTAGCTGACTCTACTAGGAATCATAGGCAGAGACAAAGTCGGTCAAGAGCTGTTGCAGAGGTATCCACTAGTAAAGAGACTGCTGCTATAGCTCAGAGCTTATGTGAAATGACTAACTTGCTGAAGCAGATGCAACTGAATCAACAACAACCTCAGAAAGTTTAGCCTTCTCCACCACAGCACAGCCAGCAGTTGGTTCCACAAAGAGTATGCATAATCTGTGCAGATTACAGTCACTATACCGATGAGTGTCCGCAACTCCAACCAGAAGACAACACTGTAGCAGCCACTCATAACTTTCATGACCGCCCCAATCAAGGGTATAATCAAGGTGGCAACTATAACCAATGATGGCAGGATAACTCTAACCAAGGTTGGAGAGACAATTCCAACCAGGGTTGGAGGGACAATTATAATAGAGGAGGCAGAAATAATAATAGAAATCAGAGGTGGAATAACAATAACAACTTCAGGCAGCAGAATCAGAATCAGTCCTACAAAGCACCTTATTTAAGACAGCCTCAAGCATCTCAGCAGACTTCTCAGATCACTTACCCCTCTTCATCTCCTAATGAAGAATTACTACAAGCCATTGATCGGAGACAACAGGCCATGGAAAATAACCTTACTTCTTCTCTGAATGGTTTGAATTCTACTTTGCAAGCCCTTGTCTCACAGATTGGATCAATGAACAACTCCAACAACCAGTCCTCAAGCTCTGGTGGATTCCCCTCTCAACCATTACCCAACCCAAAGGGTGGCATTAATGCCATCACCCTAAGGTCTGGAACCACACTGCAAGAGAGGAATCAGGAGGAGCCAAGCCCACCAGAACACGCCTCAACTGAAGAGGTAATAGAAATAGAAAATGTTGAAGAAGAAGAGGACATACAGGACATAGCTGAAGAAGAAGAAGCTCAACCACAGGAGGAAGCACCAAAAGGCGCAAACACTGCAGAAAACACCACTCCTATTCCATTTCCACAACTTACAAGGATGCCCAGGAAGCAGTTGGAACCTGATCCCAAAATGGTAGAAATCTTCAAAAAGGTTGAGGTAACTGTTCCCCTTTTTGATGTCATTCAACCGGTACCTAAATATGCAAAGTTTCTAAAAGATTTGTGCATAAATAAAGACAAAATTAATGAATTAAAAACTATTTCTTTAGGAAGTTCTATGTTCGCTTTAATGGGAAATTTACCTGAAAAGTGTAGTGACCCAGGTCCTTGTATAGTTAGTTGTACTATTGGTGGTGTAGTAATTTATGATTCCATATGTGATTTAGGAGCATGTGTTAGTATAATGCCTTTATCTGTATATGATGTTTTGAGGCTCCCTCCCTTAAAAAGGTCAGCAGCTTGTTTTGTGTTAGCAGATAAAAGCATTATTACAGTGGCTAGAGTTGCTGAAGATGTTTTAGTGAACATTAAAGGGCTCACATTCCCCACTGATTTTTATATCTTGGAGATGCCCCATAATGACTCAGATAAGCCATCATCAATCCTACTTGGGAGACCATTCCTGAAGACATCAAAATTCAAATTGGATGCTTCTTTAGGAATATACTCTTTTGAAATAGATGGCCGAATGGTAATCTTCAATCTGAATGGAGTCATAAACAACCCTCCAGAAGATCGTTCTATCTTCCAGTGTGACATCATAGATGAAACCGTGGCTGAAGTTCACCAGGAAGAGTTCGAAGATAAGTACATAGGACAAGGTCCAAGTGTGGGAAATTCCGAGGACAATGCAAGCACTCTACCACTGCCACCAGTTCCAGATAATCCAGAGCCAGATCATGACCGTAAGTTAGAATTGAAACCTCTCCCTCCACACCTCAAATATGCCTACCTTGAGGACAAGCAGAAGTTTCCAGTTATCATTGCACAGGACCTCACCCCTAAACAGGAAGAGCAGTTACTTAGTATGCTGAGGACGCACAAGAAAGCAATTGGCTGGAGTTTAGCAGACATAGTAGGCATCAATCCTCAAGTTTGTGAGCACATGATATTTTTGGAAGAAGGATCAAGACCTGTTCGTCAACCCCAAAGAAGACTGAACCCACTATTTTAGAGGTTGTCAAGAAGGAAGTGACCAGACTATTAGAGGCAGGTATTATCTACCCCATCTCAGACAGTGAATGGGTAAGGCCAGTACAAGTGGTGCCCAAGAAGTCTGGAGTCACTACAATGAAAAATGAGCATGGAGAGCTCATAGCAACCCGAGTACAGAACGCCTAGAGGGTCTGCATTGATTACAGGTGTCTTAAACAAGCTACTCGTAAGGATCACTACCCTCTTCCATTCATTGATCAAATGCTGGATCGCCTGTCAGGTAAATCACATTATTGCTTTTTAGATGGTTACACAGGCTATTTCTAGATTCATATAGCTCCTGAGGATCAGGAAAAGACTACCTTTACATGTCCTTTTGGGACTTATGCTTACAAGAGAATGCCCTTTGGCCTGTGCAATGCACCAGCCACTTTCCAAAGGTGCATGATGAGTCTTTTCTCTGATCTGATTGAGGACTGTATGGAGGTTTTTATGGATGATTTTAGCGTTTATGGTGATTCTTTTAACCTTTTCTTGGATAGTTTATCTAGAGTATTAGATAGATGTGTCAACACGAACCTTGTATTAAATTTTGAAAAATGTCATTTTATGGTTAAACAAGGAATCGTACTGGGACATGTTGTATACAATACTGGCATATCTGTAGATCCAGCAAAGGTGGATGTTATTTCTAGTTTGCCTTACCCCTCTTCTGTGAGGGAAGTCTGTTCGTTCCTTGGCCATGCAGGTTTTTACAGGAGATTTATTAAGGACTTTAGTAAGGTAGCACTTCCCCTATCCAGATTACTGCAGAAAGATATTGAGCTCGAGTTCAGTGAGGATTGCAAACAAGCGTTTGACAAGCTGAAAATCGCCCTAACTCAAGCTCCAATTGTGAGAGGACCAGACTGGAGCCAACCATTTGAAATCATGTGCGATGCTTCCAACCATGCAGTAGGAGCAACGTTGGCTCAGCGTGAAGGTAAGGATCCTTTTGTTATTGCTTATGCGTCTAAGACTTTAGACACTGCCCAGTCCAATTATACTACTACTGAGAAAGAGCTTCTTGCTATTGTTTTTTCTCTGGATAAATTCCGAGCTTATTTACTTGGTACTAGAGTAGTAGTATATTCAGACCATGCAGCTTTAAAGTATCTATTAGCTAAAAAGGAGTCCAAACCAAGGCTCATACGTTGGATACTGCTATTACAAGAATTTGATTTAGAAATAAAGGATAGGAGTGGTAACCAGAATCAAATGCTAGACCACTTGAGTCGCCTTGAGAACATTAAGGATGATTCTACTCCTATAGATGATAATTTTCCATTTGATAACCTACAAGCAGTATCTGAGGTAGTCCCTTGGTACGCACCTGTAGCTAATTATCTAGTTAGCCACACATTTCCTCCACACTTTTCTAAGCATCAAAGGGACAAGCTGAAAAGCGAGTATAAATATTATATATGGGATGACCCATATTTATGGAGATGTGGCACTGATCAGGTAATTAGACGTTGTGTGCCTCAATCAAAATTCCAGTCCATTTTAGAGGCATGTCACTCATCTGAGAGTGGATGACATTTTGGCCCTCAAAGAACAGCTAGAAAGATCTTAGACTGTGGATTCTGGTGGCCTACTCTTTTTAGAGACGCTGCTGAGTTTTGTAAATCTTGTCTCCCATGCCCAAAATTTGATAATATATCTAAGAAGGATGAGACGCCTCAACAAATTATGCTTTTCTGTGAAATTTATCATGTTTGGGGCATTGACTTCATGGGTCCATTTCCAAATTCTAATGGCTATTTTTATATATTGTTAGCTGTGGATTACGTTTCCAAATGGGTGGAAGAAATTCCTACCCGCTCTGATGATGCTAACACTGTTGTTTCCTTTGTGAGAAACTATATTATTTGCCGCTTTGGATCACCACGAGCAATCGTGAGCGATCAAGGCACCCATTTTTGTAACAGGAGACTAACAGGATTAATGAAGAAGCATGGGATAATTCATAAGGTTGCAACAGCATACCATCCTCAGACCAATGGGCAAGCCGAGGTGTCAAACGGAGAGATAAAGCGTATCTTGTAGAAGATAGTCAAACTTCATAGAAAAGACTGGACCACCAGGCTACAAGATGCACTATGGGCATATAGGACAGCATATAAAACACCCATTGGGATGAGTTCTTTCCACTTAGTTTATGGAAAAGCTTGTCATCTCCTAGTTGAAGTCGAGCACAGAGCCTTTTGGGTAGTCAAGGAGTGCAACATGGAAATTGAGAAAGCCAGAGCTGAAAGGAAGTTGCAACTACAAGAACTAGAGAGCCTTCGCCTAGAAGCTTATGAGAACTCAAGAATATACAAGAAGAATATGAAGGCTGTACATGATCAGCACATCAAGAGAAAAGAGTTCCAACCTGGGGATTTAGTCCTTCTTTACAAATCTTGACTGAGGCTCATGCCAGGCAAGTTGAGATCAAGATGGGAAGGTCCATACAGAGTAGAGAAGGCCGAACCATATAGAGTTTATCACCTAAGCCATCCTTCAAGCTCTGAACTTATCAAAGTTAATGGACAACGTCTGAAGCTGTACCATGGTGAGAAGCTGCAGAAAAACAAGGAGCTTGAGATCTTCCTCTTGGAAGATCCCCACTCAGCAGAAGATTGAGCTAGTGGAGCGTCCAACTTACGGACGTTAAAGCAAAATGCTAGGTGGGAGACAACCCACCATGGTATGATTATTCTTTTCTTTATTTTTAATTTTTCCTATTCAATAACTCTTCTCTTTTTTAGTACTTTCGTACATCTGCATTTACATACTTTTAATTCTAAAAAAAAAAGTCACGCGACGCGACCGCATCAGTGACGCGTCCGCGTCGAAAGGTGAAGGGAGAAAATAAAAACGAACAGAGAGTCACGCTGGAGCGTGGCTGGAGGCATGTTAGTGGCACAAATTGTCCCACACGACCGCGTTGCTGACGCGTCTGCATCACATGGGATTAATGGCCTCCCACGCGGCAGCGTGCCCTCATTTTCGACGTAAAAAAGGGTGCACAACGAATTATTGTGCGAGAGTGGTGCTGGATTGGTGCTGGACGCACAATCCCTATCACGCGACCGCGTCGCCGACGCGTCCGCGTCATTCCTTTCTGAAGCCCACTCACGCGATCGCATGCCCTACGCGATCGCGTCACCCCAAATTTGGCAAATATATCAATTCGAACAGAGAGTTGTGCAGGCGCGAGGCTGCACTCGCGCTAGAAGCATAACAAGGGTCACGCGACCGCGTGACCGACGCGATCGCGTCAACTGAATTAAAGTGCAATCACGCGAACACGTGTTCCACGCGGCCGCGTCGCTTGCGCCGCACAGCTCAACCTAAATTGGCAAAATATATAATCTTTCTCTTCTCCAAATC
Source organism: Arachis duranensis (assembly GCF_000817695.3). NCBI lineage: Eukaryota > Viridiplantae > Streptophyta > Magnoliopsida > Fabales > Fabaceae > Arachis > Arachis duranensis. Next base: position 39,621,094 of record NC_029775.3, read on the forward strand.
CTAATTTTTCTTTTCCCTCCTTATTTCTTCATTCTCCCTTCTTCCTTCTATCTCACCTTTCACTCTCTCTCTCCCCCCTCCATTACCAAGGTTTTATTTTCTTCTTCCCTCCTTCCTTTTCTATCATTCTTCTTATTTTATATGTTATTTTCTTTTCTTTTCTTTTTCTTTTCATTATCCATTTTTTTCTTCTTTTCTCCTTTTTACATGGTGTTAGAAACTTATTTGAGTCATTATTCCTCATTATATGCTTGTAGATTGTTGCAAATTGTTGACAATTATATATTATTTTCTTTAAAAGGGTTGCTTGCATATTTGCTTTAATACTTTCTATACCTTATTTACCATACATGCTATGTGTTTGTGAAAAAGCCCATATGGCATTATGCATTTCTCTATTATACTTTCTACTATTCAAAACATGTTTTTCACAAATTTCCTTTACCATTTTATTAATTGCATTTAATTGCCAATACAAACATGATAGTTTGTTACGAAGTGATGCTTGATCTATGCTACTCATGCCCTTGCCGGCATGCCAATACACATCTTGCAACTACTTCCCTATCGTGCACTTATTCTATTTTCCTTCTTGATCTTTTCACATGTTGTCATGACCATGTGTCTATTTCATTCATATTTACCGTGCACTGATTATCACTCACTCAATCCCCTTCCTTGCTTTATCACTTTAGATTTAACTTACTTTCTCTTCCATTTTTCAGAATAGCCACCAAGAAAGGCAAAGAGAAATCTATCCCTAAACCCACAGCAAGGAAAGGAACGAAGAGAGCATTGATGGTGTTTTTGTGGAAAAACAAATTTCCAACACACAAATCCAACCGGCAAGTGTACCGGGTCGCATCAAGTAGTAATAACTCACTTAGAGTGAGGTCGATCCCACAGGGATTGATGGATCAAGCAACTTTAGTGGGTGATTAGTTTAGTCAAGCTAACATTGAGTGAATTGTGTGAAGTTGATCAACAGAAAGTAAAATTGCAGAAATCTTAAAGATGCAGAAAGTAAAGTTGCAAGTAACTTAAATAACGAGACTAGAAAATAAGTCTAGATCTCACTCCCTTCCTTGATCCAACCAAGAAACAGATTGAAGAAGAAATGAAGATGGAAGCAGTAAATGAAAACTCAGATTCAATTCTCAATTTTCTGAAATTATGCAGAAGAAGAACAAGAGATTTTAGATCAAGTGAAACAGAATTCCTTCAATTCTTGATCCAAAATTCAAACAGAAATGAAAACTAAGAGAGAGAACTCTCAATTCCTAATGCTCCCTAGTGGAGCTTGCCTTTTCTTTCCAATCGAGCTCTCCTTCCCTATTCAGCTTCTATTGATGCCTTTATATAGGCTTTACTAAATGAAAAATGAAAATGAAATAAAAACAAATTACAAAAATGAAAATCCTAATTTAATTGATCCATGTGCCTTTGAGTGATGATGTGGGCTTTGCTTGCTTTGGATTTGAGGAGAAATGGGTTTGGTTGGCCTTGATTCAATTTGGAGAGGAATTAAATTTAAATGGAATTTTGGTTGAATTTTGGCCCATGAGTGTTTGCTCCCAGGAGGCTGCCCTGCCCTTGTGGAGGGCAGAGCAGGAAATGGTGTGTGCGGCCCTCGTTGCGTGCGTGCTTGGTGCATCAGGATGCTGCCCTGCCCTTGTGGTGGGCAGGGCAGAGTTGCCATGGTGCGCGTTTGTTGCTGGCCGAAACTCCTTTGGTGCGCGACAATTGTGCAAGCTGGCCGTGCCAATTTTTGTGCCATGCACCAAGAATTGCTGCCCTGCCCTTGCAGAGGGCAGGGCAATGTTGCCAAAAGGTGAGGTTCCAAGTTCGAAACTTGGTGGAGGCACACGCTGCTCCTTTTCCTTGGTTTCCTTGGCACCTAATTCACGCATAAGGCTTGGCTTCCTTGGAGGTCTTGTGTTCGAAACTTGGTGAAAGCATTTGGGGGAACAATTTTCCTTGATTTTTCATGAAGAGAGCACGACATTGCCCTGCTCTCCAAGAGGACAGAGCAGAAAAATGAGCGCTACTTTGCTTTGGGGTGAGGCTCCAGCTTCGAACCTTGGTGGAAGCACATTGGTTTATTTTCGCTTATTTTTTTGCCCTTAAAGATGCCTTTCATTCCTACCCCAATTGTACATCAAATATGGATTTCTATATATCGTTGGAAAGCTCTGAATGTCAGCTTTTCAAACGCAACTGGAAGCACATCAATTGAATGTCTGTAGCTCAAGTTATAGCCCTTTGAAGGAGGCATGGTCATGCTGTGAGCGCCCAGATTTTACCTTTGCGAAAATTCTTGCTTCCAACCTCACTTTGCATCACGATTCTGCCCTGCCCTTGGCAAGAGCAGGGCAGTGTGTGCTGATTGCCTATTCTCCTTTAATTTATGGGCCACGCTTTTAAAAGCGTGGCCTAAAGCTCCAAAGTGTGCTCCAACTTCAAAGTGTGTCCCAAAGCTCTTTTTTTCTCCTTTTTTGCGTTTCTTTGCTTCTTTTTCTTCTTATTTCCTACAAGATTTATAAAATTAAAAGATCAAGAAAATATATCATTTAGGCACAAAAGAATGCAATATTTAAGCACTAATCATCAATCTATTGTATGAAAAAGCATAGAAAAATAGGTATATGATGACTTGTCATCAAGCATTAGTGGCAGAGCCTTCTTCAACTGCAATCAAGCCCTCAACAAAAAGAATTAAAAGGATTATCAAGGTTGATGAAAAGGAGAGAGCCTTCCCAGCCAAGGACACTGCACGATTCCCAAATCGCTACTGTGAGCAGATGTTTCCTATTCTGGCAGCTCAAAATTACAACATTGAACACCTTCTTATCCTTCCACCTCGTATTGCTGAATTTGTTGAGCCTCAAATTGCACAAAGACATTGGGGATTTTTGCAGCGACAGCCACGACAGGTTAATCTTTCTTGGGTTGTTGAGTTCTACCCCAATTTCCACCTGCCGACTCTGCAGTCCGTCTATTTACGCCAGAAGCAAGTCCCCATTACTGAAGAGGCCATACAGCAAGCCTTAGACCTCCCACCTACTCCAGAAGGATTGGACGCCTTTCAGAGAGCCAATCAAGCGCCAGGCATACACCTTTGACTGGGACGCTGTTCTCAGAGTTATCGCTCGACCTGGCAGTAAATGGATCTTCGGATACCATCGTTCCCGTCCTAAGGGAATCTCGGCTTCTGCACTCACCTTAGAGGCTCACGTATGGGCACAGATTATGTCCCATTACGTCTTCCCGAGTACTCTTGAGTCCTCCTTCACGGCAGACATGGCCGTTCTACTATGGTGCATCCTCACAAACCAGCCTCTTAATTTACCAAGACATATCCGGAATGCTATGGAACATGTGCAGATCACGGGCAACCTACCTTTTCCCACATTGGTCTCTGATCTTATCTCAGCAGCCGGAGTATCCTACAAAGCTGGAGACACCAAGCCATTGTTCCACGGTATGATCAGTATGTCCCTAACGGGAGATATCTCAGGCCACAACTTGCCACTACCAGCCAGTCCACAGAAGATGCTGCAGTTCCTCCCCAATCTACTAGTCAGCTGCTACATCAAATACTGAAGCGGTTGGACCAACAAGAAAAGAAAGCAAAGCTCCGAGAGCGCCACAACCACCGCCATTTTAAATACCTCAAGGAGCTACTTACAGGCAATCACCGACCCGATGACGATCCAGGCACTCCGGACTTCACTTCTTTCACCAGCACAAGGAGCCACGATGGTCCCGACTGTGGAGACACTGCCACCAGCCCACCATTGTTCCTGACAGATGGCACCGAGGACAGTGCAAAGCCTTAAGTGTGGGGAGGTCGGTCAATACCTGACTTCCGGAGGTAATTTCTCTTCCCTAGCACCAATAAATTAGGATATTTTAGTTTGAATTTCTTTCTTTTACAGAATAGGATAAATTGCATAGTAATAGGTTAGTTGCATGCATGTTCTACTTAATTGAAAAGACAATAAGTTTCTTCTAAGACTCTATCTTTGGAACAAAATTTCACTAATTTTAATTAAAATTTTTTATGATAAATTTGCTTGAAGTTGTATTTGGAACATGATGTTTGAGCTAAAGAACACACAACCTGTGAAGATTTGAGCCTTTATGCATGGTTACATTATTTAGCCATAATTATTTTATTCTTGTGTGTTTACTTCTCTATGATTGTAATCTATATTTTGTTTCATCCTGTATGTCTAATATTTATTATGTTTGTATGCTTGTATATGATTGAGGCCATTATTTGTTTAAAATCACTTATCCAAATTAAGCCTACCCTTTTCAATTACCTTTGTTAACCACTTTGAGCCTTAAAATCCCAATTGTTCTATATTTTACCACATTACTAGCCTTAAGCGGAAAAACAATTGTATATCCCAAATTGAATCTTTGGTTAGCTTAAGATAGAATTGTGTATGCTAGTTAAGTATGGGAAATTATGGAAACAAAAGTTATTAAGGGAATGTGTCATGATATACAATGGGAATTTGGATACCTACTCATGTGAAACTATAAGAATTAAAAATCTATGTGCATTGATAAGCTATGTTTATTTTTATGTCTATAAAAAAAATCAATAAATAAATAAGGGGACAAAATTACCCCAATGCTGAATTAAGAATTCAAAGATCAATGCACATATGATAAAAAAAAATTTGATACATGAGTATGGAATGTAAAAGGGAATTCTGGGTAGCTAGGTATGAATTCTAAGGCTATATAAAATATATAGGTTGGGTTAAAGCTTGGGTTAATTAAAGATTCAATTTATAAGCTCACTTAACCATATGTGTATCCCTACCCTTACCTTGGCCCCATTACAACCTTGAAAAGACCTCATGATGTTTGCATTGGTATATTAACTCTTGTTGATTAGTTAGGAGAAGAACAAAAGTTAGAGAGCATGATTAGAGATGGATAGAGTGATTACCCTATACACTAGAGAGATTAGAGCGTACATACATCATCAGTGAGGGTTCAATGCTTGAATTTCCATGTTTCCTGCTTTCATGTGCTATCTTCTTGCACTTTTATCTGTCTTACTGTGTAATGATAGAATTACTGGAATTTGATTTGTAATTGTTTTGAAGAGCTTATTTACTTTTGATCAAGTGGGCAAGAATCATATAGTTGTATTCATATATATATATATAGGTTGCAATGCATTACATGAGTTTCTACATGTTCATATTTATTTATCTTATCTCCTTCAGTTAAGCATGAGGACATGCTAATGTTTAAGTGTGGGGAGGTTGATAAACCACTATTTTATAGTTTATATTGTGTTTAATTGTGGGATTTTATCATGATCCTTACCCACTTATTCATTAATTTAGCATGCATTTATATTTTCTTCCTGAAATTATTACATGATTGAAAATTACTTCCTAGAGACTTTTAATTATGCATTTTAATTCTTCTTTATTCCATTTGATGCCGTAATCTGTGTGTTAAGTGTTTAAGGCTTTATAGGGCATGAATGAGTTGGAGATTGGAAAAGAAGCAAGAAAAAATGGAAGGAACATGAGAAAGTGAGGAGATAACCAGCGAGAAGTGACGCGGCCGCATGGCTCTTACGTTCACGCGAAAGAGGAGAAATCGCAGTGACGCGGCCGCATGGCTCACACGACCGCGCGGATTAGAAAAGCACAAGTGACGCGGAAGCGTAGACGACGCAAACGCGTGGCAGGGAAAAACGTGAATGACGCGTCCGCATGAATGACGCGATCGCGTGACGTGCGTGATCTGCATAATCAGCAGAATTCACTGGGGGCCATTTTAGACCCTATTTTAACCCAGTTTACGGCCCAGAACATTAGACTAGAGCCAGAGAACATGCAGAAACCAGGGGAACAATTCATTCTACACAGTTTTAGTTTTAGATCTAGTTTTTACTCCTCCTCGAGGTTTGTCTCTCTACACATTGATAGTTCTTAGGATTTTATTTTTCTACCACTGTTTGCATTGAGATACTGAGAAGAGTTATTACCTCATCAAGACTTCGTCATTCTAGTTCGTTTTCTTTACTTGGCTTTACTCTTCCATGTCCTTTGCGTTGCTTAATTTTACCATTGGAATATTTTTAGGATTATTTAATATAAGGTTTACTTTTATTTTTAATTGATTATTTTGATTTTTATTTACAATGTCTTTCTTTAATTCATTTTCATATGTTATGAATTTTATATTCACAATGAGCGAGTAGTTCCCTAACTTGATAGGGAGTTGATTGAAAGGAACCCTCGAGTTGGAAAGCTTAAAAGAAAGTGATGCCAGGGCATCTTGGCCAGTTTCACTGACCTTTTCTTTACTGTTTTTAAGGTAGTTTCATGCATTTTCTTAGGAAATAAGCTAGTTTTGGGTAGATATTCACTTACACATTGATTCAAGCATACATTGTGAATTTTACATGATTTCATGAGGATTTTGCATGAGTTTAATAACAAATTGTATGTTGCATTACCCATGACTTGGACTAGAACTTTGATGCACTCTATTGCTTGATTTCAAGACCAAAGGAAGCAAGGAAGAACCACTTAGCAGTCACGTTAATCTATGGGCCAATGATCATAAGTGGCTACGTTAGAGTCCATGTTAACTTAGTTAACGTGGCCTCTAACGTTAAAAGGGGGAAGGAAGCCAACGTTAGTGACACTCAACATTGTCACTAACGTTGGCCTAAGGTGCAATGTACCACGTTAACTCCCACATTAACTTGGTTAACATGGGAGCTAACATAAGAGGCAAGGGAGGTCGACAACGTTAGTGACACCCAACATTGTCACTAATGTTGGAAGCACCCACAAAACCCCAATGAGCGACGTTAACTTTCACGTTAACTTAGTTAACGTGGAAGCTAACGTTAATGAGTGAAAGATGAGCCAACGTTGGTGACATTCAACATTGTCACTAACGTTGGGGATGGCTAAGAATGGCCACGTTAAAAGCCACGTTAACCTAGTTAACGTGGGACTCTAACGTGAGACATAGGGGCACACTGGAACGTTAGTGACAATGTTGAGTGTCACTAACGTTCTCGAAGGTTAGCAAGGCCACGTTAGAAGCCACGTTAACCTAGTTAATGAGGGCTCTAACGTGATGCAAAGGGGTACATTGGAACGTTAGTGGCAATGTTGAGTGTCACTAACGTTCTCGAACTCATACTTTCACTAAACGATAACACCCCTAACGTCCTGAGCTAAAGTCTCTGCCCACTTCACACTTTCTCTCGGCAAGTATAACCAAGCCCAAATGAAGAAGAGAACTGCTTCAACTCAAGATCCAAAAGCCCAAGACTTGAAGAGCCAACTAGAAGCTGAGAAGAGTAGTATATATAGGAGTAGCTTTGAATTATTTAAGGGGGCTAAAGAGTAGTATATATAGGAGTAGCTTTGAATTATTTAAGGAGTTCAGAAAAGGGAAAAAGGGGACTACTCTCTGTATTTTACTCTGCTCTTCTAGTTCCATGATTATTCTCCATCTTTGTTTTCATTTTTTAGAGCTATGAACAACTAAACCCCTTTCATTGGGTTAGGGAGCTCTGTTGTAAGTTGATGGATCAATACTAGTTTTCATTATTCTTCTTCTATCTTTTCTCTTGATTTTACTTGAAAGCTTTCGATCTTCATCCCATTGGGTAGTTATCTTGGAAAAGGAGCTATTCAAACTTGGATCTCTTCTGAGCCTTAAAAGAGGAATGAAGAGATCAAGCTAGAAATGCTTTCTCATGCTGGACCAAATTAGGTTTGGATGGATATGTGACTATAATCCTCTCAATAATTGATTTGGGAAATGCATGTGGTATAATCAGTGACCACATTTCATCTCTTCTCATGAGCAATTGACCAAGGAATTGGCTATTGATCAAGATTTGAGAGATTGAATTGCAAGAAATTGTAATTCAATCAATTAAGATTGCCAAGGAGATCAATGAGTGCATTGATTGAGGAAGAGATAGATCAATGATTGCATTGATTGAGGAAGAGATGAAAATGAACTTGATCCGGAGAATTGCAACATCTCCTGCGCCCAATGAACTCCCCAATTCTGATCTCACCCATTCTCTTTAATTTCTGCGTTTACTTTCATGAGCAAATACCTCATTCCCATTTACAATTCTGCAATTTACTTTCAGTCATTTACTTTCAGCCCTTTAATTCTAGAATCTACTTTTTCTGTTATTTACATTCCCGCCATTTTAATTTCTGCAAATCTCAACCCAAATTCTGAATTCGCTCAACTAGAACATTCTTCTAATTAAAGTTGCTTGATCAATCAATCCCTGTGGGATTCGACCGCACTCTATTGTGAGTTTTTACTTGACAACAAATTCGGTACACTTGCCGAAGGAAATTTGTTGAGACATTTTTCACCTGCATCAAGTTTATGGCGCCGTTGCCGGGGATTGATTGTGCATCAATAATAATTAAATTAGGAGATCACTAGATTGAGCATTTTTGTTTTGTTGATTTAATTTTTTGTTTGAGTAATTTACTTTCTGTCTTAGTTAACCTCTCCCCTTCCCCCTCTACTCTTTCGTGTTCTTTGTTATTTACCATTCAGTTTGCTAACCCACTAACTATTTGATATATTGCATCACTCACAACTAATAGTAATTTTGACAGCAATACTATCTGTACATATTGTTACTTGCTTGTACTTGTTGGTTGTATGACACGGAGAAGAAGCGGGGCTTCAACTTCCTTCGATTCTGAACCAGAGAGGACCCTCCTTAGATTAAGGAGGGAAGCAAGAGAAAAATGTGCAATCGATGCTGAAGAGGAGGAGGAACACTTTGAACTAAACATGGAAGGCAACATGGAAAACCAACATGAAGAAGAGGCTAATAACCATGGGGGAGGAGGTAGAGCAAATCATGCTGGAGAGGATAGAAGAGTGTTAGGCTCTTACATCAATCCAAACCCAGGCAACTGTGGAAGTAGCATTCAGAAGCCCACCATACATGCCAACAATTTCGAGCTAAAACCTCAACTCATCACTCTTGTGCAGAATAATTGCTCATTTGGAGGAGGTGCTCAAGAAGACCCGAATCAATACTTGACCACCTTCTTGAGGATTTGTGACACAGTGAAGTCCAATGGAGTCCACCCGGATGTCTATAGGCTGCTCTTGTTCCCTTTTTCACTCAGGGACAAGGCATCCAAATGGCTTGAATCCTTCCCAAAAGAAAGCCTGACAAATTGGGAGGAGGTAGTGAATAAGTTTTTGGCAAGGTTTTACCCCCTCAAAGGATCAATAGGCTGAGAACTGAAGTGCAGACGTTCAGACAGCAAGATGGGGAGACACTTTATGAAGCTTGGGAAAGGTTCAAAGACCTAACAAGGAGGTGTCCACCAAATATGTTCAATGAATGGGTGTAGTTGCATATCTTCTATGAAGGCTTGTCATATGAATCAAAGAAGGCAATAGATCATTCCTCTGGAGGATCCTTGAACAAGAAGAAGACCATTGAAGAAGCCATAGATGTAATTGAGACTGTAGCTGAGAATGACTACTTCTATGCTTCTGAAAGAGGGAACACTAGAGGAGTGATAGAGCTAAACAATGTAGATGCTCTGCTGGCTCAGAACAAGCTCATTACCAAGCAGCTAGCTGACCTCACCAAGAAGATGGAGAGGAACCAAGTGGCAGCAATGACCACCTCCTCAACAACCAAAGAAGGAGTTGAAGAAGAAGCAGAGGGTAACCTTGAGCAAGCCAACTACATTGGGAATTCACCTAGTCAGAACCATGATCCATACTCCAAGACATACAACGCTGGATGGAGGAACCACCCAAACTTTGGGTGGGGGAATCAGCAAGATCAAAGCCAAGACCAGAGACGTTACAACTCCAACAACAATGCAGCTCATCAACAATTCACACAGAGGACATATCAACACCCCCACAACAACACTTCTCTACACCCATATCAAAACCAAATATAACACCTCTACTCCCAATCCACCATCATTTGATGACAAGCTCTCTAAGATTGAAACCTTACTTGAAGGAATATGCCAAGAGATTTAAGAAAACAAGGTGTTCAAAGAGGAGGTGCGAGCCAATATTAAGAACCAGGGAGAGACCATCAAGAAGCTGGAATTCCAAGTGGGATGCTTAGCTGAGAAGATTCCCAAACCTACTGATGGCTTCCCAAGTGACACAGAGAAAAACCCAAGAGGCAAGGCAAAGAAAGTAAGATGGGAAGATTGCAAAATGGTCACTACAAGTGGTCAAGAGGCTGAAGACAAGCAAAGCAAACTCTCCAAACAGCCTGAAGACAACTCAACAGAGGAGGAGGATAGAGATCACCAAGAACCAGAAATCTCACAACAATAGTTGCTTAAGCTCTATGCACCATTTTCCCAACTGCTCAATGGTGCTGTGGGGAAGAGAATGTACTCAAGGTTCCTAGATTTGTTTGCATCTCTGCATGTGAACATACCATTCATCAAGGCCATCCAACAAATGCCTGCATTCATCAAGTATATGAAGGAACTTCTTCCCAGGAAAAGCTCAATCAAAGGAGGCCAGACTATAGTGTTGAACAAGGAATGTAGTGCCTGATGAGCGGATAATTTGTACGCTTTTTGGCATTGTTTTTAGTATGTTTTTAGTATGATCTAGTTAGTTTTTAGTATATTTTTGTTAGTTTTTAGTTAAAATTCACTTTTCTGGACTTTACTATGAGTTTGTGTGTTTTTCTGTGATTTCAGGTATTTTCTGGCTGAAATTGAGGGACCTGAGCAAAAATCTGATTCAGAGACCAAAAAGGACTGCAGATGCTGTTGGATTCTGACCTCCCTGCACTCGAAGTGGATTTTCTCGAGCTACAGAAGCCCACTTGGCGCGCTCTCAACGGCGTTGGAAAGTAGACATCCTGGGCTTTCCAGCAATATATGATAGTTCATACTTTGCCCAAGATTTGATGGCCCAAACCGGCGTACAAAGTCACCCTCAGAAATCCCAGCGTTAAACGCCGGAACTGGCACCAAAATGGGAGTTAAACGCCCAAACTGGCACAAAAGCTAGCGTTTAACTCCAAGAAAAGTCTCTACACATGAAAGCTTCAATTCTCAGCCTAAGCACACACCAAGTGGGCCCGAAAGTGGATTTTTATGTCATTTACTTATCTTTGTAAACCCTAAGCTATTAGTTCTCTACAAATAGAACCTTTTGCTATTGTATTAGACATCTTGGTTCTTCTGGTTCCCTCTCTAGGGCCGAAGCCAATGATCACCATTATCACTTACGTATTTTCAACGGTGGAGTTTCTACACACCATAGATTAAGGTGTGGAGCTCTGCTGTACCTCGAGTATTAATGCAATTACTACT
>NC_029775.3:39633213-39633670 GCF_000817695.3 Arachis duranensis
ATGCCATGGTATGAGCTACCAAGTTTTTGGGGTTCATGACCGGGGATTATGAGAGTTGTGAAAAGTATTGTTCACAATTTCACGCACCAAGTTTTTGGCGCCGTTGCCGGGGATTGTTGAGTTTGGACAACTGACGGTTCATCTTGTTGCTTAGATTAGGTATTTTTTCTTCAGAATTCTTAAGAATGAATTCTAGTGTTTCAAGGTGATGTTCTTATCATCACCAAAGCTGATTGATCTTCATCAATTTAGCTCTTGAATGTAATGTTCTGCTGAAGCTTGGCTGACCATGTCTAATTCCTTTAGACTGAAGCTTTAGACTAACATTGCATGATTCCTAGAATTCTCATTAAGAATTTTGATATCTTTTTTTCCACTTTATTTTCGAAAATCACACAAAAAAATTACAAAATCATAAAATCCAAAAATATTTCTTGTTTGAGTCTAGTGTTTCATT
>NC_029775.3:39633904-39635225 GCF_000817695.3 Arachis duranensis
TCAAGTCAATAATACAGAGAATTGAAGATTCAGAACATACAGCAGAGGAATTGCATAGAAAAAGCTGGGCGTTCAAAACGCCCAGTGAAGAAGGACAGACTGGCGTTTAAACGCCAGCCAGGGTACCTGGTTGGGCGTTTAACGCCCAAAAGGGTATAGTTTTGGGCGTTAAACGCCAGAATGTGCACCATTCTGGGCGTTTAACGCCAGGATGGCACAAGGGGGAAGATTTTGTTTTCAAATCAGATTTTTTTCAAGTTTTCAAACTTTTTCAAAATCAAATCTTTTTCAAATCAATTTTTCAATCAAATCTTTTTCAAAATCAATTTCTTTCCTTTTTCAAAGATACTTGCTATCAATTAATGATTTGATTTAACATTTCAAGTATGTTGCCCTTTCTGTTGAGAAAGGTTTAATGTTTGAATCATATCTTTTCTTGTTAGCCAAGTTTTTAATTTTCAAAATCAAATCTTTTTAACATGTTTTTCAAATCATATTTTCTCAATCACATCTTTTTTTTTTAAAACCAATCATATCTTCTTAACCACATCTTTTTCAAAATAGTTTTCAATCAAATCTTTTTGATTTCTAATTTCAAAATCTTTTTCAAAAAAATTCACTTGATTTCTTTTCCACTTTCATTTTCGAAAATTAAGTAATGTTTTTCAAAAATGTTTTCAAAATTTTTCACTTAATTTTTGAAAATCACTTCCCTCCTTCCCATATCTTTCTATTTATGGACTAACACTATCCCTTAATGCAAAATTCGAACTCCATCTTCTTTGATAAGTTCGAATTTTCTACTTCTGTCTTCTACTCTTCTTTTCCTCTGACACTTCAAGGAATCTCTATACTGTGACATAGAGGATTCCACATTTTCTTGTTCTCTTCTCTTTCGTATGAGCAGGAGCAAAGACAAAAACATTCTTGTTGAGGCTGATCCTGAACCTGAAAGGACCTTGAAGAGAAAGCTAAGAGAAGCCAAAGCACAACTCTCTTTAGAGGACCTGACCGAATTCTTCAAAGAAGAAGAACACATGGCAGCCGAAAACAACAATGCCAACAATGCAAGGAAGGTGCTGGGTGACTTTACTGCACCTACACCCGACTTCTATGGGAGAAGCATCTCTATCCCTGCCATTAGAGCAAACAACTTTGAGCTTAAGCCTCAATTAGTTTCTCTAATGCAACAGAATTGCAAGTTCCATGGACTTCCATTGGAAGATCCTCATCAGTTTTTAGCTGAATTCTTGCAAATCTGTGACACTGTCAAGACTAATGGGGTTGACCTTAAGGTCTACAGACTTATGCTATTCCCTTT
>NC_029775.3:39635870-39636624 GCF_000817695.3 Arachis duranensis
AGCAAGAAAATTACTGAACTCCCTCCTAGTACTCTCCCAAGCAATACAGAAGAAAATCCAAAAGGAGAGTGCAAGGCCATCAACATGGCCGAATTTTTGGAGGAAGAAGAGGCAGTAAACGCCACTGAGGAGGACCTCAATGGACGTCCACTGGCCTCCAATGAGTTCCCCAATGAGGAACCATGGGAATCTGAGGCTCAAAATGAGACCATAGAGATTCCACTGGACTTACTCCTGCCATTCATGAGCTCTGATGAGTATTCTTCCTCTGAAGAGGATGAGTATGTCACTGAAGAGCAAGTTGCTAAATACCTTGGAGCAATCATGAAGCAAATGACAAGTTATTTGGAAATGAGGCTTGGGAGGATGAACCCCCTTTGCTCACCAAAGAACTGGATGACTTGTCTAGGCAGAAACTGCCTCAAAAGAGACAGGATCCTGGAAAGTTTTCAATACCTTGTACCATAGGCACCATGACCTTCAAGAAGGCCTTGTGTGACTTAGGGTCAAGTATAAACCTCATGCCTCTCTCTGTAATGGAGAAGTTAGGGATCTCTGAGGTACAAGCTGCAAAAATCTCACTAGAGATGGCAGACAACTCAAGAAAACAAGCCCATGGACTTGTAGAGGATGTTTTGGTTAAGGTTGAAGACCATTACATCCCTACTGACTTCATAGTCCTAGAGACTGGGAGGTGCATGGATGAATCCATCATCCTTGGCAGACCCTTCCTAGCCACAGCAAAGGCTGTGAT
>NC_029775.3:39636874-39637751 GCF_000817695.3 Arachis duranensis
AAAACAGAATGAAAAACAGGAAGAAAAACAGCACACCCTGGAGGACGCACCTACTGGCGTTTAAACGCCAGTGAGGTTAGCAGATGGGCGTTTAACGCCCAGTCTGGCACCATTCTGGGCGTTTAATGCCAGAAAGGGGCACCAGACTGGCGTTAAACACCAGAAAAGGGCAGAAAGCTGGCGTTAAACGCCAGAAATGGGCACCAGCCCGGCGTTTAACGCCAGAAATGGCTAAAAACGTGTTTTTTCTTGCCAATTGGTGCAGGGATGACTTTTCCTTGACACCTCAGGATCTGTGGACTCCACAGGATCCCCACCTACCCCACCACTCTCTCTCTTCTTCACCCAATCACCAATCACCTCAACACCTCTTCCCCAAAAACCCTTCACCTATCAAATCCCATCATTCTCTTCACCACTCACATCCATCCTTCATAAAACCTCACCTACCTCACCATTCAAATTCAAACCACTTTCCCACCCAAACCCACCCTCAAATGACCGAACCCTACCCTTCTCCCTCTCCTATATAAACCCTCCTTCACTCCTTCATTTTCACACATCCTAAACACCATTTGTCTCCCCTTTTGCCGACCACAAAGCCATTCCCTTCTTCCTCATTTCTTCTTCTTCTCCTCTCTTCTTTCTTCTTGAGGACGAGCAAACATTTTAAGTTTGGTGTGGAAAAAGCATTGCTTTTTGTTTTTCCATAACCATTTATGGCATCCAAGGCCGGAGAAACCTCTAGAAAGAGCAAAGGGAAGGCAAAAGCTTCCACCTCCGAGTCATGGGAGATGGAGAGATTCATCTCAAGGGTGCATCAAGACCACTTCTATGAAGTTGTGGCCTTGAAGAAGGTGATCCCCGAGGTCCCTTT
>NC_029775.3:39637802-39639852 GCF_000817695.3 Arachis duranensis
CCCATGATGCAAGGAGATGAACATCCTTACACTAGAAGGGTCAACTTTGATCAAAGGTTGGACCAAGTCCTCACAGTCATATGTGAAGAGGGCGCCCAATGGAAGAGAGATTCAAGAGGGAAGCCGGTTCAACTGAGAAGGCATGACCTCAAGCCCGTGGCTAGAGGATGGTTGGAGTTTATCTAACGCTCAATCATTCCCACTAGCAACCGGTCCAAAGTTACCATAGACCGGGCTATCATGATCCATAGCATCATGATTGGAGAAGAAAAAGAAGTTCATGAGGTTATAGCCCAAGAACTCTATAAGGTAATTCCCTTCTTCCTCATTTCTTCTTCTTCTACTCTCTTCTTTCTTATTTTGCTCGAGGACGAGCAAACCTTTTAAGTTTGGTGTGGTAAAAGCATTGCTTTTTATTTTTCCATAACCATTTATGGCATCCAAGGCTGGAGAAACCTCTAGAAAGAGGAAAGGGAAGGCAAAAGCTTTCACCTCCGAGTCATGGGAGATGGAGAGATTCACCTCAAGGGATGCACTTTCCTCCACAAAACTATTGGGAGTAACTAAACACCTCCCTAGGAGAATTGAGTTCCAACATGGGACAACTAAGGGTGGAGCATCAAGAACACTCCATCATCCTCCATGAAATTAGAGAAGATCAAAGAATCATGAGAGAGGAGCAACAAAGACAAGGAAGAGACATTGAGGAGCTCAAACACTCCATAGGATCTTCAAGAGGAAGAAGGAGCCGCCATCACTAAGGTGGACCCGTTCTTTGATTTCCTTGTTCTTTATTCTTCTGTTTTTCGAATTTTATACTTATGTTTATCCATGTTTGTGTCTTGTGATCATTAGTGTCTTAGTGTCTATGCCTTAAAGTTATGAATGTCCTATGAATCCATCGCCTCTCTTAAATAAAATATGTTCTTAATTGAAAAAGAGTAGAATTGCATGAATTTTGAATTTTAGAACAGTTTAATTACTTTGATGTGGTGGCAATACTTTTGTTCTCTGAATGTATGCTTAAACAGTGCATATGTCTTTTGAATTTGTGGTTCATGAATGTTGGCTCTTGAAAGAATGATGAAAAAGGAGACATGTTACTGAGGATCTGAAAAATCATTAAAATGATTCTTGAAGCAAGAAAAAGCAATGAAAAAAAAAGGGAAAAAGAAAACGAAAAAAAAAGAAAAAAAAACAGCAGTGAAAAAAAAAAAAAAAAAAGAAAAACGAAAAAAAAAAGAGAAAAAAAAAGGGAAAAGAAAGAAAAAGAAAAGAAATAAGGTTGTGATCCAAGGCAAAAAGAGTGTGCTTAAGAACCCTAGACACCTCTAATTGGGGACTCTAGCAAAGCTGAGTCACAATCTGAAAAGGTTCACCCAGTTATGTGTCTGTGGCATGTATGTATCCGGTGGTAATACTGGAAGACAGAGTGCTTTGGGCCACGGCCAAGACTCAACAAGTAGCTATGTTCAAGAATCATCATACTTTACTAGGAGAATCAATAACACTATCCGGATTCTAAGTTCCTAAAGAAGCCAATCATTCTGAATTTCAAAGGATAGAGTGAGATGCCAAAATTATTCAGAGGCAAAAAGCTAAAAGCCCCGCTCATCTAATTAATACTGATCTTCATAGATGTTTTTGGAATTCATTGCATATTCACTTCTTTTTATCTTAATTGATTTTCAGTTGCTTGAGGACAAGCAACAATTTAAGTTTGGTGTTCTGATGAGCGGATAATTTGTACGCTTTTTGGCATTGTTTTTAGTATGTTTTTAGTATAATCTAGTTAGTTTTTAGTATATTTTTATTAGTTTTTAGTCAAAATTCACTTTTCTGGACTTTACTATGAGTTTGTGTGTTTTTCTGTGATTTCAGGTATTTTCTGGCTGAAATTGAGGGATCTGAGCAAAAATCTGATTCAGAGACTAAAAAGGACTGCAGATGCTGTTGGATTCTGACCTCCGTGCACTCGAAGTGGATTTTCTGGAGCTACAGAAGCCCAATTGGCTCGCTCTCAACGGCGTTGGAAAGTAGAGATCCTGGG
>NC_029775.3:39640197-39642666 GCF_000817695.3 Arachis duranensis
AGAACTGATGGTGGCATTCAAGAGAATCCGGAAGGTCTAACCTTGTGTGTGGTATTCTGAGTAGGATTCGATGATTGAATGACTGTGACGTGCTTCAAACTCCTGAGGGCGGGGCGTTAGTGACAGACGCAAAAGAATCACTGGATTCTATTCCAGCCTGATCGAGAACCGACAGCTGATTACCCCATGCTGTGACAGAGCATAGGCAAACGTTTTCACTGAGAGGATGGGAGGTAGCCATTGACAACGGTGAAACCCTACATAAGCTTGCCATGGAAAGGAGTAAGAAGGATTGGATGAAGACAGTAGGAAAGCAGAGAGACGGAAGGGAAGGCATCTTCATGCGCTTATCTGAAGTTCCTACCAATGAATTACATAAGTACCTCTATCTTTATCTTTATGTTTTTATGCGTTCATCACCATATCCATTTGAGTTTGCCTGACTAAGATTTGCAAGATGACCATAGCTTGCTTCATACTAACAATCTCCGTGGGATCGACCCCTTACTCGCGTAAGGTTTATTACTTGGACAACCCAGTGCACTTACTGGTTAGTTGTGCGAAGTTGTGTAATGCCATGGTATTGAACACCAAGTTTTTGGGGTTCATGACCGGGGATTATGAGAGTTGTGAAAAGTATTGTTCACAATTTCACGCACCAGTGCCCTTATTCAACCTGAGTTGCCTGCAAAAAGAAAAGACCCAGGGAGTTTTCACATCCCCTGTGCCATAGGAGAAACAATGTTCGATAGAGCACTCTGTGACTTGGGGGCAAGCATCAACTTACTGCCATTATCCTTGGTAAAGAGGCTGCAGATCAACGAGATAATGCCCACAGATGTGGTCATCAGACTGGCTGACAAGACTCAAAAGCAAGCAATAGGAATGGTGGAAAATGTGTTGCTAAAAGTTGGGAAATACTCTCTCCCAACAGACTTTGTCATTCTGGACATGGAAGAGAGTCACACTCACCCAATCATATTGGGAAGACCATTCCTAGCTACAGCCATAGCACTCATAGATGTGGAGCAAGGGGAGCTAATATTGAGGATCCATGATGAACGACTCAGCTTTAATGTCTTCAAACTCTCACAAGAAGCAGACCAAGAGTACAAAGAACCAAGCAAAGATCACAATGAGATGCTGAAGGAGGAAGCAAGCATTGAAGCACACCCAACCCATCTAGGGAAACCCATGCATGAGGAACAAGGAAACAGGCAGTTGTCACAGCTTAAGGAAAAACTGGAGGAACCTAAACCACCAGAGATATGTGAAGGAAGCAACAAAACTACCTTAGAGGAAGGAGTCATCAAGAGCAAGGCAATGTCAAAAGACACAAGGAAGAAGGTACCAAGGAAGTGGAGGAACAAAAAGATCCCTACGGAAGACTTCTCTCCAGGGGATAGAGTGATCTCAGCTTACTTCCCAGATATTCCCCCTAATCTCCCCACTGTACCATCTCAGTTACCTAAAGTCTTCACTATCAACAGAATTCTCTCCCTGGAATATGTCGAGATCATTGATACAACCAATGGATACAAGTCCACAGCGAGAGGAGAGGACTTTAAGCATTACCAACCACCCTGATGAGGGAGAAACGTCAAGCTAGTGACGCTAAAGAAGCGCTTCATGGGAGGCAACCCATGTTTTATATGCTTTTAGAAAAGTAAATAAGTCAATGTTTATGAAGTCCAACTCAAACTTGACAAACACTTGGTGAAAACCTTATGTGCAGTATATAGTGAGGAACAAGTTTGGTGTTCAAAGCAAACCAAGATGCATGCTAGTCTTGGGAGCTTTGAACAAAACTTTTCATCACAGTGCTCCATACTAAGTTTGGTGTCACCCCAAGGTGCCACCAATGTGCATATAAGGACACACAGTTAGTTAGTTAGTTGGAGTTCATAAATGAACAATCTAATCTTTTCTTTTCTTTGCCGTAAAGTTTCAATTGTCTTTGGTATTGATATTATTCTCACCTCTCTTATTTTGTCTTTGATGCCAAGGCATCTTAGGCTAGTTTCACTAGCATTTTTCTGTTAGTTTTAGTTGTTTTATGCATTTTCTTGAGCCTTAAGTAATCATTTGGGCCAAATAGTCATGCTTGTCTTAAATCATTCAAACATGAAGATTTTGATGCAAATTCCATGAGTTTTTAGTTATATTCCTTGAATGCTATGAATGGAAGAATTCTCATGAAATTTTGCAAGACTTTGATGTAGTTGTTTGGATGATTTCAGGGAAGAAGAGGCTAGGCAAGGAAGCAACAAAATCAATAAAGGAAGCTTGAAGATCACATGTGGAGTTTAAGTTCCAGTTTAAGCTTAAACTGGAACTTAAACTCCACATGTGATCTTCAAGCTTCCTTTATTGATTTTGTTGCTTCCTTGCCTAGCCTCTTCTTCCCTGAAATCATCCAAACAACTGCATCAAAGTCTTGCAAAATTTCATGAGAATTCTTCCATGCAT
>NC_029775.3:39643142-39648840 GCF_000817695.3 Arachis duranensis
ATTTTCTTTTTTGTATCAATTATGTCACTTTACCCTTCAAGCAAGCAAGGCCCATCAACAACACCAAATCAAGGCCACAAGAATCATCTAGAATAGTTTATTTTCATTTGATTGTAATTTGCTTTTAATTTCATTTTCATTTTGTAATTTAGGAAGCCTATTTAAAGGCCTTAGTTTCTGCATTTGAGGGACAAAGGGGATTGAAGGGGAATCCAGCCCCTGAGGGGGACTTTTACCTTGAGTTTTGGAAATCACTTTTCATATTTTGAAATTGAATTCTGAGCTATGAATCACTAAACCCCTTTCATTGGGTTAGGGAGCTCTATTGTAATTCAATGAATCAATAATAGTTTTATCTTCTTCTTCAATCTTTTCTCTTGAATTTTGTTAGAAAGCTTCTCGGTTTAATTCCATTGGGTAGTTGTCTTGGGAAAGAAACTATCCATAATTGGAATCCTTCGGAGCCTTGGGAAAGGAATGGAGGATTCATGCTAGAGAAGCTTTCTCACAGTGAATTGGATTGGGGTTTGGATGGATATTGTGACATGTAATCCTACCAAATTGTGGTTCATGAAACTGTGTGGTATAATCAGTGATCGAGCATCATCTCTTCTTATGAACATTTAAACCAAGCGATTGGGAATTTGTTTGTTTTTAGAGAGAATTGGTGAGCCAAGGAATTGGGATCCAATCATATAAGATTTCCAAGCAAAATTCAATGAATGCTTTGGTTGAGGAAGAGATGAAAATGTTTTGATTCGGAGATTTCAATATCTCCTGACCCCAATGAACCCCTCTCTCTGATCTATCCCTTTCTATTTACATTCTGCAATTTCAATTCATGCAATCACCCCATCCCTTTTTAATTTCAGCACTTTAACTTCTCGCTCTTTAATTCATGCAATTTAAGATTCCGCAATTCTCATCTAAATCTTGATTTCGCTCAACTAGAACAAACTTCTAATCCGAATTGCTCATTCAACCAATCCTTGTGGGATTCGACCTCACTCTATTGTGAGTTTTTACTTGACGATAACCGGTGCACTTGCCGGAAGGAATTTTTGCCGATTGTGCAATTTCCTAAATCGTAGCTATCAAGTTTATGGCTAGTATCAGTCTTTATAGAGAAAAGAAAAAGAGCATTAAAAGTGATAGATTGGACAACTAAACAAAGAAGGTTCGGACACCACAAAAGGAGGGACTACACACAGGTCCTAAAAAGGGAATGCATTGGAAAGTGTTGCCATGCAACATTGAAAAAAATGGGACCCCTAAAAGACCGAGCAATCTCCATCAATAAGTGATGATCCTTGTCATTTATCCATGCATAACCCCAACCGTCCATCAAGTAACTACTCCATCAATCCATACCCTCCATTATCTCACAACTTCTCTATATAAATGAACCATGTTCCGTACCCACTCTTCACACCTCTCCATTTCGGAACTAAGCACGGTCTACCCCATTACAAACACCACCCTTACTCTCTTCATTGCAATAAAAACCTAAACAACCAAAAGTCTCACACCCTTACCACCTTCACACAACTTTCATTCATGGCTTCCTCAAGTTCTAAACAAAGGAAGGGAAAAGAACCCATGGAGCAACACCCATATGATGAAAAGAGATTTAGAAGCTTGTATCATGCATTGCAATACGGGTGGATGGTTGACAAGGAAATCATTTATGAGCTGGGATTTCAAGTGAAGAAAACCGAGTGTCCAGAAATCACAGAGAAAGTAGAAAAGAGAAGATGGGAGCTCCTCTCTGATCCGGTCATTAAGGTGGATGCAAACCTCATAAGAGAATTTTATGCGAATGCGGTCCGATATGATAAGAAAGATGAGTCATATACAAGCTTTGTGAGAGGAAAGATAGTGGATTTTGGTCCCATGAGTGTAATGAGGGCATTGAAGCTACGGTCTATACCGTTTGAAGAAGAAAGTTATCACTCAAGATTGGACAACAACCCCAATTATGACCAGATTTTGTGAGACATTTGTGTACCCGGAGCTGACTGGGAAAGGTCTGCGGAAAAGAAACCAAAGTTCATCAAGAGAATAGATCTCACTCCTGAAGCCAAGGGGTGGTTTGAGCTAGTGAGAAGGTCTATCCTCCCAACTGCAAACAACTCGGAGGTGAATGTCAAGAGAGCAACAATGGTGCACTGTATACTGAAGGGAGGAGAAATCAAGGTTCATGAACTCATAGCTGAAGGCATTAGAAAGATGGCAGAGAAAAGAGACTCAAGAGGAACGTTAGGTTACCCCAGCACTATTTACCGAATATGCAAGAAAGCTAGGGTGGTTTTTGAAGATGAGGATCCCGTGTGGATAAAGGAAGGCATTCCAATAACGGTCTGAAGGATGAATGCTGCCGTATCCCCCCTGCCTCAACAGAAGCAAAGGAAGAGGACAGCCCCTCAAGTAGTGGAAGGACAAGTCGCAGAGGGGCAAGCACCACAGACCTTGGACATGCACCAATTGCAGGAAGCCATTGATGGCTTGTCTAGACAGTATTTGGAAAGCCAAGAAGCACAGAAAGAGCTTCAACTACAGATGATGGGGCAGCAAGAGGAAGCATTCTCAAGGTGGATGACTCAGCAAGGTGAGTGGCAAAGGCAAATGATGGAACAGCAACTAAGTCAAGGGCAACAATGGGGAGAAACATTCAACAGGATGGAACAAAGGCAAAATGAGCAACAAGAGTCCATCCAGAGGCTAATCAACATCCAAGCACATCAAGGGGCACACATACATGAGATGCATCGAAGACAAATAGAACACACAGAACTACTGGACAAGCAAAGGGCATTTGCATAAGGAGTTTACATGAGTGAGATAGGGCATCACATAAACACTCAAGCCAGGCTCGGATACCTAGTAGGACAGCTGCCTATATTGCACCCAGGAATCACAAGGTATGAAGAAGTGAAGGATGAATTAGCACGAGAAGAGAGACAAAGGGTGGAAGAGAGTCATGAATCAGTGAGGAAGGCACTTGAGGATTGGAAGCAAGCAAGATTGGTGCGGATGCGAGGAAATGCAAGAGGACAAAAGGAGGACAAGAAAGGAAAAGAGCATGGACGGCCACAAGAGTAAAAGGTGGTAGAGTTCCTTCTTTACTCCATTTTTTTATATGCTTTAAATAAGGAAGATCTTGTATGGAATAGAACATGCTTCCATGTTAGTTTGAACCTTTTCAATTCTGCATTTTAAGTTTTATTGCTTAGGTCTATGATTTCTGGTTTAAGTGTTACTGCATCATACCATTACTTATTGTATGCTTGTCTTTTAAATCAAATGAAAAAGAGAATGATTTTTCTTCAAAAGACCAGAGTGGAGTTCCATGATATGGGGTAAGTTTCTGAGTTTGTGGTGTAGTCATAAGTTAGCTAAGTTGGTTCAACCATAAGGTGGGGATGACAACTATCTGGTCTGAATACTATACTTTGAATATACCCATGAGACTAAGTAAATAACAAGATCCTAATAAGAGAAAGGGAAAGAACACTTAAAGTGAAAAATAAAAGAAAAAGAGTAAGCAATAAGGCTAGGCACCAATGGTTTTAATCTTGAGGCATGTGTCTGTGGTGTTCCTGTGTGAGGGATTTACTTGGATGAATAAGCTCTTAGGGGTGCCTTATCACTTGGTAACTTTGGTTAACTAACTCGGGATTATCAGCTGAAAGTCCACTATCAAGAGTAACCCTCACTACAGAGCATTTAGTAACCCAAAGAGGTGCTGGACACCAAGGTCTCAAGAAGGAAAATAAATAAACTAGATGCTTGTGGTGTGTATGTATGGGGGAGAGACTTGAGGGAGTAAGTCCTTAGGGGTTTCTCAACACCTAGCACCTTGAACCAATTGGTTCGGGAGTGTTGGCTGAAAGCTTATCTTAAAGAGTTGCCCCCTTACAGAGCACTTAGCTTGAAGAACACAAATAAGCCCTGGAATGACAATAAAAGGATCAATAAAAGTCTCATGGGATGTAAGCAGAGTCAGTGTTTTAGGACATGATAAAGGCCTGAAAGCCAGTAATAGAATGAACCTAAGTTGCTATGCATGAAACCACCATAATATCAGTGACATGACTTCCACAAGAATGACTCATTTCTCTTGGCATTCCATTCATCATTCTCTTGTTCCAGTACTTGCTTAGGGACAAGCAAGCTTTAAGTTTGGTGTTGTGATGCCAGGGCATCTTGGCCAGTTACACTGACCTTTTCTTTACTGTTTTTAAGGTAGTTTCATGCATTTCCTTAGGAAATAAGCTAGTTTTGGGTATATATTCACTTACACCTTGATTCAAGCATACATTGTGAATTTTACATGATTTCATGATGATTTTGCATGAGTTTAATAACAAAGAACCACTTAGCAGTCACGTTAATCTAATTAACGTTACCACTAACGTGGAATGGGAGGTAACTTGAAAAGTTAATGAGAAAAGTGATTGCCAATAACGCTCTCGAAGTCATCATTGCCCACGTTAAGAGTCACGTTAACTAAGTTAACGTGAACTCTAACGTGAAGAAGGGACTTTGAGCCAACGTTAGTGACACTTAACATTATCACTAACGTGGGCCAATGATCATAAGTGGCTACGTTAGAGTCCACGTTAACTTAGTTAACGTGGCCTCTAACGTTAAAAGGGCAAAGGAAGCCAACGTTAGTGACATTCAGCATTGTCACTAACGTTGGCCTAAGGTGCAATGTACCACGTTAACTCCCACGTTAACTTGGTTAACGTGGGAGCTAACGTAAGAGGCAAGGGAGGTCAATGGTGCACGAAATTATGATCTCTTCTTTTCACAACTCAAATAATCCCCGGTGATGAATCCAAAAACTTGGTGTTCAATACCATGGCATAAACACAACTTCGCACAACTAACCAGCAAGTGTACTGGGTCGTCCAAGTAATAAACCTTACGCGAGTAAGGGTCGATCCCACAGAGATTGTTGGTATGAAGCAAGCTATGGTCACCTTGTAAATCTTAGTCAGGCAAACTCAAATGGTTATGAATGATGAATAAAACATAAAGATAGAGATAGAGATACTTATGTAATTCATTGGTGGGAATTTCAGATAAGCGTATGGAGAGGCTTTGTCCCTTCCGTCTCTCTGCTTTCCTACTGTCTTCATCCAATCCTTCTTACTCCTTTCCATGGCAAGCTGTATGTAGGTTTTCACCGTTGTCAGTGGCTACCTCCCATCCTCTCAGTGAAAATGTTCAACGCACCCTGTCACGGCACGGCTATTCAGCTGTCGGTTCTCGATCATGTCGGAATAGAATCCAGTGATTCTTTTGCGTCTGTCACTAACGCCCCACAATCGTGAGTTTGAAGCTTGTCATAGTCATTCAATCATTGAATCCTACTCAGAATACCACAGACAAGGTTTAGACCATCCGGATTCTCTTGAATGCCGCCATCAATTCTAGCTTATACCACGAAGATTCCGATTAAGGGATCCAAGAGATATCCACTCAATCTAAGGTAGAACGGAGGTGGTTGTCAGGAACACGTTCATAGGTGAGAATGATGATGAGTGTCACGGATCATTACATTCATCAAGTTGAAGAACAAGTGATATCTTAGAACAAGAATAAGCCGAATTGAATAGAAGAACAATAGTAATTGCATTAATACTCGAGGTACAGCAGAGCTCCACACCTTAATCTATGGTGTGTAGAA
>NC_029775.3:39650767-39651613 GCF_000817695.3 Arachis duranensis
AAGCATCCTCTAGCCACGGGCTTGAGGTCATGCCTTTTTAGTTGAACCGGCTTCCCTCTTGAATCACTCTTCCATTGGGCGCCCTCTTCACAAATGACTGTAAGGACTTAGTCCAACCTTTGATCAAAGTTGACCCTTCTAGTGTAAGGATGTTCATCTCCTTGCATCATGGGCAAGTTGAATGCCAACCTTACATTTTCCGGACTAAAATCCAAGTATTTCCCCCGAACCATAGTAAGCCAATTCTTTGGGTTCGGGTTCAGACTTTGATCATGGTTCTTGGTGATCCATGCATTGGCATAGAACTCTTGAACCATTAAGATTCCGACTTGTTGAATGGGGTTGGTAAGAACTTCCCAACCTCTTCTTCGGATCTCATGTCGGATCTCCGGATATTCACTCTTTTTGAGTTTGAAAGGGACCTCGGGGATCACCTTCTTCAAGGCCACAACTTAATAGAAGTGGTATTGATGCACCCTTGAGATGAATATCTCCATCTCCCATGACTCAGAGGTGGAAGCTTTTGCCTTCCCTTTCTTCTTTCTAGAGGTTTCTCCGGCCTTGGATGCCATAAATGGTTATGGAAAAACAAAAAGCAATGCTTTTACCACACCAAACTTAAAAGGTTTGCTCGTCCTCGAGCAAAAGAAGAAAGAAGAGAGTAGAAGAGGAAAAAATGAAGGAGATGGAGATGGCTTTGTGGTTCGGCCAAAGGGGGAGAAGTAGTGTTTAGGTTGTGTGAAAATGAAGGAGTGAAGATGGGTTTATATAGGGGTGGGGGAAGGGTTATGGTTCGGTTATGGGAGGGTCGGTTTGGGAGGGAAAGTGTTTTGAATTTGAATGGTG
>NC_029775.3:39651678-39652942 GCF_000817695.3 Arachis duranensis
AAGAGAAAGATGGGATTTGATAGGTGAAGGGTTTTTTGGGGAAGAGGTGTTGAGGTTATTGGTGAATGGGTGAAGAAGAGAGAGAGTGGTGGGGTAGGTGGGGATCCTGTGGGGTCCACAGATCCTGAGGTGTCAAGGAAAAGTTATCCCTGCACCAAGTGGCGAGCAAAAATGCTCTTCATGCCAATTCTGGCGTTAAACGCCGGGCTGGTGCCCATTTCTGGCGTTTAACGCCAAGCTCTTGCCCTTTTCTGGCGTTTAACGCCAGTCTGGTGCCCCTTTCTGGCGTTAAACGCCCAGAATGGTGCCAGACTGGGCGTTAAACACCCATCTGCTAGCCTTATTGGCATTTAAACGCCAGCAAGATCTTCCTCCAGGGTGTGCTGTTTTTCTTTCTGTTTTTCATTCTGTTTTTGCTTTTTCAATTGACTTTGTGACTTCTCATGATCATCAACCTACAGAAAACATAAAATAACAAAGGAAAATAGATAAAATATAACATTAGGTTGCCTCCCAACAAGTGCTTCTTTAATGTCAGTAGCTTGACAGTGGGCTCTCATGGAACCTCAGAGATGCTCAGAGCAATGTTGGAACCTCCCAACACCAAACTTAGAGTTTGAATGTGGGGGTTCAACACCGAACTTAGAATTTGGTTGTGGCCTCCCAACACCAAACTTAGAGTTTGACTGTGGGGGCTCCGTTTGACTCTGTTTTGAGAGAGGCTCTTCATGCTTCCTCTCCATGGTGACAGAGGGATATCCTTGAGTCTTAAACACAAAGGATTCATCATTCACTTGAATGATCAACTCTCCTCTATCAACATCAATCACAGCCTTTGCTGTGGCTAGGAAGGGTCTGCCAAGGTTGATGGATTCATCCATGCACTTTCTAGTCTCTAGGACTATGAAGTCAGCAGGGATGTAATGGTCTTCAACTTTTACCAGAACATCCTCTACAAGTCCATAAGCTTGTTTTCTTGAATTGTCTGCCATCTCTAGTGAGATTTTTGCAGCTTGCACCTCAAAGATCCCTAGCCTCTCCATTACAGAGAGAGGCATGAGGTTTGCACTTGACCCTAGGTTACACAAGGCCTTCTTGAAGGTCATGGTGCCTATGGCACAAGGTATTGAGAACTTCTTAGGATCTTGTCTCTTTTGAGGTAGTTTCTGCCTAGACAAGTCATCCAGTTCTTTGGTGAGCAAAGGGGGTTCATCCTCCCAAGTCTCATTACCAAATAACTTGTCATTTAGCTTCATGATTGCTC
>NC_029775.3:39656855-39657033 GCF_000817695.3 Arachis duranensis
TCATTCTTGTGCCAGTTCCGGCGTTTAACGCCGGGCAGTCTTGAGCTGATTTGGAACGCCAGTTTGGGCCATCAAATCTCGGGCAAAGTATGAACTATTATACATTGCTGGAAAGCCCAGGATGCCTACTTTCCAACGCCGTTGAGAGCGCGCCAATTGGGCTTCTGTAGCTCCAGAA
>NC_029775.3:39657307-39661212 GCF_000817695.3 Arachis duranensis
TTAACTTGGTTAACGTGGGAGCTAACGTAAGAGGCAAGGGTGGTCGACAACGTTAGTGACACCCAACATTGTCAATAACGTTGGAAGCACCCACAAAACCCCCAAGGAGCCACGTTAACTTTCACGTTAACTTAGTTAACGTGGAAGCTAACGTTGATGAGTGAAAGATGAGCCAACGTTGGTGACACTCAATATTGTCACTAACGTTGGGGATGGTTAAGAATGGCCACGTTAAAAGCCACGTTAACCTAGTTAACGTGGGACTCTAACATGAGACATAGGGGCACACTGGAATGTTAGTGACAATGTTGAGTGTCACTAACGTTCTCGAAGGTTGGCAAGGCCACTTTAGAAGCCACGTTAACCTAGTTAACGTGGGCTCTAACGTGAGGCAAAGGGGTACATTGGAACGTTAGTGACAATGTTGAGTGTCACTAAAGTTCTCAAACTCATACTTTCACTAAACGATAACACCCCTAACGTCCTGAGCTAAAGTCTCTGCCCACTTCACACTTTCTCTCTGCAAGTAAAACCATGCCCAAATGAAGAAGAGAACTGCTTCAAACTCAAGATCCAAAGGCCCAAGACTTGAAGAGCCAACTAGAAGCTGAGAAGAGTAGTATATATAGGAGTAGCTTTGAATTATTTGAGGGGGCTGGAAGTTGGAAAATAGCACTACTCTCTGTATTTTACTCTGCTCTTCTAGTTCCATGATGTATTCTCCATCTTTGTTTTCATTTTCTAGAGCTATGAACAACTAAACCCCTTTCATTGGGTTAGGGAGCTCTGTTGTAAGTTGATGGATCAATACTAGTTTTCATTATTCTTCTTCTATCTTTTCTCTTGATTTTACTTGAAAGCTATCGATCTTCATCCCATTGGGTAGTTATCTTGGAAAAGAAGATATTCAAACTTGGATCTCTTCTGAGCCTTGAAAGAGGAATGAAGAGATCAAGCTAGAAATGCTTTCTCATGTTGGACCAAATTGGTTTTGGATGGATATGTGACTATAATCCTCTCAATACTTGATTTGGGAAATGCATGTGGTATAATCAGTGACCACACTTCATCTCTTCTCATGAGCAATTGACCAAGGAATTGGATATTGATCAAGATTTGAGAGATTGAATTGCAAGAAATTGTAATTCAATCAATTAAGATTGCCAAGGAGATCAATGAGTGCATTGATTGAGGAAGAGATGAAAATGAACTTGATTCGGAGAATTGCAACATCTCCTGCGCCCAATGAACTCCCCAATTCTGATCTCACCCATTCTCTTTAATTTTTGCATTTACTTTCATGAGCAAATACCCCATTCCCAGTTACAATTCTGCAATTTCCTTTTAGTCATTTACTTTCAGCCCTTTAATTCTAGCATTTACTTTTTCTGTTATTTACATTCCCGCCATTTTAATTTCTGCAAATCTCAACCCAAATTCTGAATTCGCTCAACTAGAACATTCTTCTAATGCCATTTTAATTTCTGCAAATCTTAACCCAAATTCTGAATTCGCTCAACTAGAACATTCTTCTAATTAAAGTTGCTTGATCAATCAATCCCTGTGGGATTCGACCTCACTCTATTGTGAGTTTTTACTTGACGACAAATTTGGTACGCTTGCCGAAGGAAATTTGTTGAGAGACAGTTTCCACCTGCATCAGAAAGATTGTAATTGTGTTTATTGTTGGATTGTCCTCTAATCACTAACACCAATCCCTTTTTATTAAGTGGGTTGCAACTTGTGAATGGACATAACATTCCAACTTGTTTGACTTTCCCTTACCTAGTAAGAGATAACTAAACAGGATAACCTTTAATTATCAATTAATCTAGAGAGTAATCCAACAATAATGGGGCTTCCAACTAATCAACTCCCAGTCAAGACTTTTATTTACATTATTCAAATTCTCCAATTTAATTCCCTGTTTACTCAACTCAAACCTTTTTAAAAACATCTGATTAATAAAATAGCACACTTTTTTGCAACTCGTTGGGAGACGACCTGGGATTCATACTCCCAGTATTTTAATTTTAAATTTCTGTGACACCTTTCTAAATTGATAAGTGGATTTCTGGTGAGTTAAGAACTATACTTGCAACGTATATATTTTAATAATTTTTAATTCACCAATTTCTGCTCGCATCAGCAGCTAAGAGGCAAAACTGTTCGCCTAGTCAAAGTAGCTTGGGGACAAAGAGGAAAAAAAGAGCACACCTGGGAACTGGAAGATAAGATGAAAGTTGATTATCCGCATCTAGTCTCAGGTAACTGAAATTGAGGACAAAATTTTCTTTTAGAAGGGTAGAATGTAACAACCCTGATTTTCGAGTACGCGAGATCTTTTCTGAAAGTACGGATTTTTCCGGAGGATCAGTAAGGGGAGAACCTCTGATATATCATCAAGTATTTCAATCCTCATTTTCACTATGTCATCTTTAAGCTATAACCTTTTTCGAGGCAAGCTCGATAACGCAGTCACGAAGAACATAGTTTTTGAACTGTATCGGTTTGGAGTTTTGATCCGGTCTTTTGTAAATAGTCTCAGTTTGACGAACCAGACTCGATTCATGAGATAAGAGAGATAATAGCATAATATTATCATTATATTAGTATTAGAAGTTTCTTGAATAATATTATAAGGTTACCTGGTCAGTTTTAGTTAAAAACAGAAAATCGGTTTAACCGGGTTCACAATTTACTGGTGCAGTTTAGCACTAGCACTCTCTGATGACTTTAGCAATGCTAAGGCCTCATCATACATGTTTTATTCTCATAATAAATATTTTACTAGTGTTATTTATGCTAGTAGCTCAAAAAATAATTTTTAGAGATGTTTTCACAAGTGTTCCGATACACCTAGTTTTAGTAGTTATACACCTGAGATATTTTAATATTATTTTAATCCACCTCCAAGCCAACCAATCACAACTCACCCTACACCCCCAAAACCCCCAAGTCTGGTTCATTTGCTCCTTGTGGCCGAAATTTCCAAGAGAGAAAAAGAGAGAAAAGTTCTTAGTTCCAAATCTTCAAAGCTTGATTTCTGCTGAACTAAAACTCAAATCAAAATTCCAATCCGACCAAAATGATCCTCTCTTCTTTCTCCACATGATCATATGACTTATTAAGGCTGGAATCAAGGTGAGTTGGCTGCACCATCTCTCTTTTGATTCGGTTTCAAGGAAACATGCTCAAACATGTGTTTTCTTGATGTTCTTCCTTAGGAATCATGATTAACTTGACTTGAGGGCCAAGAAACGTGACTTTCCAGCAAGTCTAAGGTTAGAAATCACTTCCTAACATGCTGAGTGAGATTTGGTTAGTTGAGAGTTTTTGGATTTAAAGTTGTTCTTGATGTGATTTAGGAGGAAAAAGTGCTAAAGGACCACCTGAAAGTCTAACTGAATTAGGAGAAGAAAAATCAGGTAGGGTGTCACAAAATTAATCTTGATTATTTGTGTTTGAGTTGTGTGAATGTTTTATGATTTGGCTGTGCTAAAAATTGGTTGCATATATGATTGATTCTTGGTGAAAATTTGGTGAAATTTTGATGAAATTTGATGAAATTCAAGCTTTAAAGTTCATGTTCCTGGGGCAGCTCGAAAAACGAAACCCTAGGCTTAAATTGAAGTTCAATTTGTGTTAAAACCATGTAGAAAATATGGGGTTTTAGTGGCTGCTAATTTATTACGAATTATGATAAAAATCGGTTGTTGAAAAGACTGAAAAACGGGTAAAAACAGAGAAAGAATCTGAAGAATTTATGAAGAACATGAAGAACACTTTGAGTGTGATGAAGAACAATGAATAACAGGCTTTATATCCTTAAAAGGGCAAGGAAGTAAAATTTTTGGTGTTTAAGGGGTTATTTGGTAATTTCTGAAAGTTAGGGTGGTTAAAGT
>NC_029775.3:39661718-39668328 GCF_000817695.3 Arachis duranensis
TCTCAATAGAGCTGCTAATAATTATATGCGCATTTATTTGAACGGAAAATCGTATCCGGGAAATCGTGAACTCGTGACCGGATAAATGTCGGGAATGCAGGTGCTATCCGACATATGAGCTCATGGCCTGTACTAGGGCTAGACATGCATCATTCTTGTCTGTGCATCATTCTCTGTTGTTTTCCTTCTTGTGTGTGAACTATTTCTGTATGTTTGTCTGCTTGAGTGCTATATCTGTGCTTTATTTCCTTGTGTTCTTCTGTTTGTGTTTTGTTTTCTGTTCTTCTATCTATTTATAACTACTGTTTACTACTTTACTGTATTCTAATATCCATCTGCTAATCGGAATCGAATAAATGAATGTAATTAACAACCCCGACCTTACTAAGAACTCCCCAGTTCTTACCCCTTCTCTCCCTTCTTCCCCCTCAGATGGAGACGGGCGTGATATTCTATAAGTTTGAGGACCCCTATGTCTATGAGTATCCGATACATCACAGTTACTTCATCATGGGATTGGAGCCTCGTATTAGACGATACGCATTACCTAATCGAGCTTTTCAACATCCTCTGTCTAGCCCGCA
Organism: Arachis duranensis; assembly: GCF_000817695.3. Classification (NCBI taxonomy): domain Eukaryota; kingdom Viridiplantae; phylum Streptophyta; class Magnoliopsida; order Fabales; family Fabaceae; genus Arachis; species Arachis duranensis. The sequence continues at coordinate 39,662,303 of NC_029775.3, forward strand.
TTTTGATCCCGATGCTCCTTATGACTTTCCCTTATCCTGGTTACATCCTAACGCACCTGTACATCCTTTTCCTGATGATCTTGAGCACCCTATACCAGCTCAACCTTTGAATGAGGTGGAACCTGAGCCTATCATTCCTGATGAGGCCGAGTTAGCTGGTGACTACGTACCGGTGATACCACCAGAGTGGAACTTTCCCCCTGAGCCGATCCCTGCTTTTCCACAGCCCGATGAGCCGGCATTACCAGACGGTGGGGTAGCCCCTATATACGCGAACGGACCTGTGCTCGCGAATGGTTTTGTACATAGTGACAGTAATATTTCTGGTGGATCTGAGGGTTTAGCTGTAGCTGCGGACGATAAGGAGGAGGAGGATCCTGAGATAGAGATAGAGCAGGATGAGGAGATGGACGAGCCTGACGGCAATTCTCCGAATGGCCACGTGTAGATATAGTCTGACAACAGAAGGGGCATTCTTTTGATGACACTCTAGTCTGACATTATCTGTTAGTTAGTCTCTCACTTGTGTTAGTACACTCGAGAGCTAGGAGCTATATAGTGGTTAGGCTAGCCTGGGCTCCAGTTTAGCGGCTTTTTGTATGGGCCAGGCCCTAGGAGTGTCGTGTATATATTAGCTACGTAGGATGACGAGGATGTAAACTGACTTGATCTTGTGTAAACGCTACATGTTTTGTTATAGTGTATATGATGTATATTATCAGTTATATTTCTACGTTTCTTTATGCTACATTCCTTTTACTCTCAATGTATGCTTGATTATTTTATCACTTCTCCGCAACGAATAAAAAAAAGTTACTCATAAAATTGGCATCGTTCTAGCAAGGAACAGGCTCATATATTAAATATTATTTAATAATTAGGAAGGATAAGTTAGTAATACTTAGCTTCTTGTATGACCATGGCATACTGGGAGTTGGGTCGTTACAAACTAAAACAGAATTGATAAATTGCAAAGGAACTAAAACAGAAATGAAAACTTGCTTTAGAATGAAGTTCAAAGAGGCAATTGAGATCAGATCTTTAATTCTTGAAATCAAAAACAAAGAATTCACAAGAAAACTCAACAATGGAGAGATTCAAGAGAATTCTCCAATCAGCGCTCCAAAAATCCAAATCAGAAAGAAAGTAGAAGTTGTAGAATAAGTAGAATAAAAACTAGAAAGCACAAATTCAGATTTGATCTTCAATTCTTCAAATTCAAAAAGGAAAACTAAAAGAGAGAGCTCTCTACTCCTACTGCTCCCTAGTGGAGCCAACCTCCTTTCAAATTTGAAAATGATGCCTTATATAGGCTTTACAAAGTGAAAATGAAAATGAAATTAAAATTAAAAACAAATTACAATTAAATGAAATTCCTATTCAAACTATCTCTTGTACCTTTGAGTGATGATAATGGGCTTTGCTTGCTTTAAATTTGAAGAAGAGTGGATCCAGATAGGTTTTTGATTGAAAAATAGACCATGGGACACCTCCAGGGTAGTGCTCGGTTGACAAGGAGAGCGCAACACTCAAGGCTTGTTTCCTTGACCCATGCCTCCTTTGTTGCGTGACATCCCCTGGGCACTGCCTCCTAGCGCTCGGTGAATGGAGAGAGCACAGCACTCCCTTGTTTTTCTTTTTGTTGAGGCCCAAAAAAGTTAACAAGGTTAACTTAGTGCTCTCCTTGAGAGCGCTACTTCCTTGGCTTGATGGGCTTCCTTTGGTCTCCCTTTTCGAATCCTGGCAGCTTCATTTTGGCCAATTTCCTTCTTATGTTTAGCGCTCATTCCTTGCTTTCCTTGTGTCTCCCCCTTCGAATCTTGGTGAAGCCACTTTGGTCTATTTTTGCTTGTTTTTGGTCCTTAAATATGCCTTTCACTTGTGCCTTAATTTCATGCCAAATATGAATTGCCATATATCGTTGGAAAGCTCTGAATGTCACCTTTCTAACGCAACTAGAAGCACATCAATTGGACATCTGTAGCTCAAGCTATAACCCTTTGAGGAAGGCATGATCATGTTGTGATCGCCCAAGTTTAACTTAGTGAAAAATCTTGCTTCCAAGCTGAAATGTTTTTCACGATAATGCTAGGTTAACGTGGCTAACCGAGCATTGTGAGTCAAGCTTCCTTGATTTGGTCATGGGCCATGCTTAAAAGCGTGGCCTAAGGCTCCAAAGTGTGCTCCAACTTCAAAGTGTGCCCCAAAACTCTTTTTTTTCCTTTTTCACTTTTTTTGTGCTTCTTTGCTTCTTTTTCTTCTTATTTCCTACAAAATTTATTAAATTAAAAGATCAAAGAAATATATCATTTAAGCACCAAAGCATTCAATATTAAAGCACAAATCATCAATTTCTTGTATGAAAGAGCATAGAAAAAACATGACATGTTGACATGTCATTAGAAGAAGAGGAAGAAATTCGTCAGCTACAGGTCAGTAGTTTTTCCTTTCTTAGTTATTTCAATAAAGGAGTTAAGTAGATTTCTCTGTATTGCAAAGAGCTAATTTTGGTGTTGCACACCAAAATAATTAAGGGGTGAATGTTGGATGCTAAGTTTGGTGTTCCACAAAAATTTCATTAAGGACACATTGCACCTTCAGCATGACTAGTATCGGCTCCAAACGATAAGAGAAACTACTTAATAATTGTTATGTTTCTAGTTTTTAGTTTTTTTTCTAGTTTATATCTATTTTCTAGTTCATAGTTGTTTTCTAGTTAATAATAAAAAGTACTTGATGTTTCATGCATGTATTTATTCTGTTGCACATAGAAGTAGGCAAGAAACTAAGTTTGGTGTTCCCACACCAACTTAGGTTTAGAGAATCACAAGCATACATGCATGATAACTGTTTCTCAAGTGCTTGGGGAACAAGCAACTTTCAATATCTCTTGTAGGAAGTCATTCAATCTCTTGGAGGGAAAGATACATCATCAGGTTGATGGACAAAGGAAGGACATAGAACCCAACAATGATGATGACACAGAAGAAACAAATGGACTCCAAGAGGTTGTATTATTCTCTGACTGACTTTAGCTCAAATATGCTAATTGATAGTGCAAATATCCCCTGTTGATTAGTGTCCTATTAGATTTATTTACTGTCTGTTTGTTTTCATGCTGTTATGGCTTGCTAGTCTAAGTGCTTGATTCACTTTCATCTTACTTGAATTATATGCTTTGAATAAAAGAAAAATAACTGTGAAATAGAGAAAGAGTAAAAGTCTTGTATGATATGAGACAGAATAAGGTTATGTGGTGGTATGTGCTGGCTCATTAGCTGATTTATAAATAAGGCTGAATGTTGGCATGACTTTGTGATATGAACTTAAGTTACATTTGATGAGACTTGACAAATGAAAGAGGTCCATAACAAAAGAAAGAAAATACAAGAAAAGAAGAAACAAAAGAGAAATAAACAAGGCTGGGCACCAATGGCTTATGATTTGGATATATGCCTGTGATGTTCTTGTACAAAGATAAGCTTGGATAACTAGGTTCAAAGGGGTGCTTCATCATCCAGCAACTTGGGTTAACCAACTCGGGATTGCCAACCGAAAGTCCACCATCAAGAGCTGCATTTAGTAACCCAAAGAGGTGCTGGACATCAATTTCCAAAGAACAAAAACAAGCTAAATGCCTGTGATGTGTGTGCGCTAAGGAGAGGCTTTAGCAAGTAAGCCTATAGGGGTGTTTTAACACCTAGCATCTTGAACAAACTGGGGTGGGAATGCTGGCTGAAAGCTTACTGATGAGTGGATAATTTATACGCTTTTTGGCATTATTTTTAGATAGTTTTTAGTAGGATCTAGCTACTTTTAGGGATGTTTTTATTAGTTTTTATGTAAAATTCATATTTCTTGACTTTCCTATGAGTTTGTGTGTTTTTCTGTGATTTCAGGTATTTTCTGGCTGAAATTGAGGGACCTGAGCAAAACTCTGATAAAAGGCTGTCAAAGGACTGCTTATGCTGTTGGATTCTGACCTCCTTGCACTCGAAATGGATTTTCTGGAGCTACAGAACTCCAAATGATGCGCTTGCAATAACGTTGGAAAGTAGACATCCCGAGCTTTCCAGCAATATATACTAGTTTATACTTTATTTGAGACTAGACGACGCAAACTGGCGCTCAATGCCAGTTCCATATTGCATTCTGGAGTCAAACACCAGAAACACGTCATGAACCAGAGTTGAACGCCAAAAACACGTTACAACGTGGTGTTCAACTCCAAGAGAAGCCTCTACACGTGTAAATCTCAAGCTCAGCCCAAGCACACACCAAGTGGGACCCCGGAAGTGGATTTTTGCGTCAATTACTTACTTCTGTAAACCCTAGTAGCTAGTCTAGTATAAATAGGACATTTTACTATTGTATTAGACATCTTTGGTCTCAGTTTTAATCTATCATTCATTTTAGGAGACTATAGATCACGTTCATGGGGGCTGGCCATTCGGCCAGCCCTGGACCATCACTTATGTATTTTCAACGGTGGAGTTTCTATACACCATAGATTAAGGGTGTGGAACTCTGCTGTACCTCGAGTTTTAATGCAATTACTACTATTTTCTATTCAATTCAGTTTATTCCTGTTCTAAGGTATTCGTTGCACATCACCATGACAAATGTGATGATCCATGACACTCATCATCATTCTCACCTATGAACGCGTGACTGACAACCACTTCCGTTCTACCTTAGACCGAACGTATATCTCTTAGATTCCTTAATCAGAATCTTCGTGGTATAAGCTAGAATTGATGGCGGCATTCATGAAATTTTGTGATAGAGCATTTGGACCTTTCTTACTGAGAGGATGGGATGTAGTCATTGACAACGGTGATGCCCTACATACAGCTTGCCATGGAAAGGTGTTAGAAGGATTGAAGGAATGCAGTAGGAAAGCAGAGATTCAACAGGGATAAAGCATCTCGATATACTTATATGAAATTCTCACCAATGATTTCAATAAGTATTTCCATCTTTAATTTCTGTTTATTTATTATTATTATTCGAAAACTCCATAACCATTTGAATCAGCCTAACTGAGATTTACAAGATGACCATAGCTTGCTTCATACCAATAATCTCCGTGGGATCGACCCTTACTCACGTAAGGTTTATTACTTGGACGAGCCAGTGCACTTGCTGGTTAGTTGTGTGAAGTTGTGAAGAAAGTGCTGAGTTAGTAGATACGCATCCAAGCTGAATGCCATTATTAGAGATCACAAAATAAATATTAAAATTAAAAATAGAATAAAAAATAACAGAAGAAAAAGCACACCCTGGAGGAAGGGCTTACTGGCATTTAAACGCTAGTAAGGAGCATCTGGCTGGCGTTCAACACAAGAACAGAGCATGGATATGGCATTGAACGCCAGAAACAAGCAGCATCCTGGCGTTTAAACCCAGGAATTCACCCGAGGAGAGCTGGCGCTGAATGCCAGAAACAAGCATAGAACTGGCGTTCAACGCAGAAACATGCTGCAAATAGGTGTTGAACGCCCAAAACAAGCATGAAGTTGGCGTTCAACGCCAGAAACAAGCATCAATCTGGTGTTGAACGCCAGGATTGCATGCAGAGGGAGTTTTACATGCCTCATTGGTCCAGGGATGATAATCCTTGACACCTCAAGATCTGTGGACCCCATAGGATCACCCCAGGATCTGTGGACCCCACAGGATCCCCACCTACCTCAACTCACCTTCTCTCCTCTTCACAAAATCCAATAACACTCTTCCCCAAAAACCCTTCACCAATCACCTTAATCTCTCATCCCCATCACCTCTTCACCACTCACATCCATCCACTCTTTCTCATAAACCCCACCTACCTTCAAAATTCAAAATTTTTTCCCACCCAATCCCACCCTAAATAGCCAAACCTACTCCCTCTCCCCTCACTATATAAACCCCTCCATCCTTCTTCATTTTCACACAACACAACCCCCTCTTCTACACCTTGGCCGAATACACCTCCCCCTCACTCTCCTCCATATTTTCTCTTCTTCTTCTTCTTTTCTTTCTTC
>NC_029775.3:39668434-39668626 GCF_000817695.3 Arachis duranensis
GATCATGTCAGAATAGAATCCAGTGATTCTTTTGCGTCTGCCACTAACGCCCCACAATCGCGAGTTTGAAGCCCGTCACAGTCATTCAATCATTGAATCCTACTCAGAATGCCACAGACAAGGTTTAGACCTTTCGGATTCTCTTGAATGCCGCCATCAATTCTAGCTTATACCACGAAGATTCCGGTTAAA
>NC_029775.3:39668878-39669571 GCF_000817695.3 Arachis duranensis
GGAATTGAATGGAAGAACAATAGTAATTGCATTAATACTCGAGGTACAGCAGAGCTCCACACCTTAATCTATGGTGTGTAGAAACTCCACCGTTGAAAATACATAAGAACAAGGTCTAGGCATGGCCGTGAGGCCAGCCTCCCAATGATCTAAGATCTAAAGTGATCAAAAGATTCCAATACAATAGTAAAAGGTCCTACTTATAGAGAACTAGTAGCCTAGGGTTTACAGAGATGAGTAAATGACATAAAAATCCACTTCCGGGCCCACTTGATGTGTGCTTGGGTTGAGCATTGAAGCATTTTCGTGTAGAGACTTCTCTTGGAGTTAAACGCCAGCTTTTGTGCCAGTTTGGGCGTTTAACTCCCATTCTTGTGCCAGTTCTAGCGTTTAACGCCGGGCAGTCTTGAGCTGATTTGGAACGCCGATTTAGGCCATCAAATCTCGGGAAAAGTATGGACTATTATAAATTGCTGGAAAGCCCAGGATGTCTACTTTCCAACGCCGTTGAGAGCGCTCCAATTGGGCTTCTGTAGCTCCAGAAAATCCACTTCGCATGTAGGGAGGTCAGAATCCAACAGCATCTGCAGTCCTTTTTAGTATCTGAATCAGATTTTTGCTCAGGTCCCTCAATTTCAGCCAGAAAATACCTGAAATCACAAAAAAACACACAAACTCATAGTAAAGTCCAGA
>NC_029775.3:39669749-39677646 GCF_000817695.3 Arachis duranensis
GAAGCACTCTGTCTTCCAGTATTACCACCGGATACATACATGCCACAGACACATAATTGGGTGAACCTTTTCAGATTGTGACTCAGCTTTGCTAGAGTCCCCAATTAGAGGTGTCCAGGGTTCTTAAGCACACTCTTTTTGCCTTGGATCACAACTTTAAAAAGGATCCAAGGCTTTGAGCATCAATGGATAGGAGGGCATAAGGAAATAAAATCCAGGTCTAAGCGGCTGAATCAAGGTGTCCTTAACCATATGCTTGTGGCATGTAGGTCCAAGTGAAAAGCTTGAGACTGAGTGGTTAAAGTTGTGATCCAAAGCAAAAATAATGTTTTTAAGAACTCTGGACACCTCTAACTGGGAACTTTAGCAAAGCTGAGTCACAATCTGAAAAGGTTCACCCAGTCATGTGTCTGTGGCATTTATGTATCCGGTGGTAATACTGGAAAACAAAGTGCTTAGGGTCACGACCAAGACTCATAAAAGTAGCTATGTTCAAGAATCAACATACTTAACTATGAGAATCAATAACACTATCTGAATTCTGAGTTCTTATAGAAGCCAATCATTCTGAACTTCAAAGGAAAAAGTAAGATGCCAAAACTGTTCAGAAGCAAAAAGCTACAAGTTCCGCTCATCTAATTAGAACTAATATTCATTGATATTTTGGGATTTATAGTATATTCTCTTCTTTTTATCCTAATTAATTTTCAGTTGCTTGGGGACAAGCAACAATTTAAGTTTGGTGTTGTGATGAGCGGATAATTTATACGCTTTTTGGCATTATTTTTAGATAGTTTTTAGTAGGATCTACTACTTTTAGGGATGTTTTTATTAGTTTTTATGTAAAATTCATATTTCTGGACTTTACTATGAGTTTGTATGTTTTTCTATAATTTCAGATATTTTCTGGCTGAAATTGAGGGACCTGAGCAAAACTCTGATAAAAGGCTGTCAAAGGACTGCTTATGCTATTGGATTCTGACCTCCCTGCACTCGAAATGGATTTTCTAGAGCTACAGAACTCTAAATGGCGCGCTCTCAATGGCGTTGGAAAGTAGACATTCAGAGCTTTCCAGCAATATATAATAGTCCATACTTTGTTCGAGATTAGACGATGCAAACTGGCGCTCAACGCCAGTTCTATGTTGCCTTCTGGAGTCAAACGCCAGAAACACCTCACGAACCAGAGTTGAACGTCAAAAACACGTTATAACATGGCGTTCAACTCCAAGAGAAGCCTCTGCACGTGTAAAGCTCAAGCTCAGCCCAAGCACACACCAAGTGGGCCCCGGAAGTGGATTTTTGCATCAATTACTTACTTCTGTAAACCCTAATAGCTAGTCTAGTATAAATAGGACATTTTACTATTGTATTAGACATCTTTGGTCTCAGTTTTAATCTATCATTCATTTTAGGAGACTATTGATAACGTTCATGGGGGCTGGCCATTCGGCCATGCCTAGACCATCACTTATGTATTTTCAACGGTGGAGTTTCTACGCACCATAGATTAAGGGTGTGGGACTCTGCTGTACCTCGAGTTTTAATGCAATTACTACTATTTTTTATTCAATTCAATTTATTCCTATTCTAAGATATTTGTTGCACATCACCATGATGAATGTAATGATCCGTGACACTCATCATCATTTTCATCTATGAACGCGTGACTGACATCCACTTCCGTTCTACCTTAGACCGAACGCATATCTCTTAGATTCCTTAAGCAGAATCTTCGTGGTATAAGCTAGAATTGATGGCGGCATTCATGAGAATCCGGAAAGTCTAAACCTTGTCTGTGGTATTCCAAGTAGGATTCAGGGATTGAATAACTGTGACGAGCTTCAAACTCGCGATTGTTGGGCGTGATGACAAACGCAAAAGAATCAATGGATTCTATTCCGGCATGATCGAGAACCGACAGATGATTAGTCGTGCTGTGATAGAGCATTTGGACCTTTTTCACTGAGAGGATGGGATGTAGCCATTGACAACGGTGATGCCCTACATACATCTTGCCATGGAAAGGAGTAAGAAGGATTGAAGGAAGGCAGAAGGAAAGTAGAGATTCAACAGGGATAAAGCATCTCCATATACTTATCTGAAATTCTCACCGATGATTTACATAAGTATTTTCATCTTTAATTTCTGTTTATTTATTATTATTATTCGAAAACTCCATAACCATTTGAATCAGCCTAACTGAGACTTACAAGATGACCATAGCTTGCTTCATACCAACAATCTCCATGGGATCGACCCTTACTCACGTAAGGTTTATTACTTGGATGACCCAGTGCACTTGCTGGTTAGTTGTGCGAAGTTGTGAAGAAAGTGCTGAGTTAGTAGATGCGCATACCAAGTTGAATGCCATTATTAGAGATCACAATTATGTGCACCACTTATTCTAAAAAGATGCCTTACCACATAGCATTAAGCCTCAGCAAGAAATAAATCGCAACCGAGAAAGAGAACAAGAAGAAAAAAACTAAGGACCAAGCATTAACAAGTCTCATTTTTTTGTTTAATTCAAGTAAGGATCCAAAGGGATGTTGATGCCTTAGCCACAGAATAAAAGTCTCTAAGATACCATGCATAAAAACCCCATTAACTAGTATTGAATGTTTTCCAAATAGAGACTTATACTCTTCTCTGTCTGCATTCTTTTTTGTTCTGTCTTACTCCTTATTTGGGGACAAGCAAGATTTAAGTTTGGTGTTGTGAGGATAAGTCATCTTAGGCTAGTTTCACAAGCCTTTTTCATTAGTTTTTACTTGGTTTTCATGCATTTTTAGGCAATAAGTAAGTGTTTGAGTGAGAATTTCATGCTTGTCTTGATTCAATCAAACATTGGTAATTTTATGCATTTTCATAAGATTTCTTGCAAGATTTAGTTGATAATATGAATGATGCAAGATTTGATGATTATGCCAAGGCTTTGATGTATCTGTTTGGTTGATGATAGGTGAAAAGATGAAGGAAAAGAAGTAAAAAGCACAAAATAAGCTCAAAGGAAGCATTTTGGACACATTTTGAAGTTTGAGCACGCTTTGGAGCCTTAGGCCACGCTTTTTAAAAGCGTGGCCAATGAATTAAACAAGCAGAGCGCTCTTGGCATGAAAACGCTATGACGCGCACGCGTACAAAACGCTTACGCGTCGGTCAAGGATTTTTGAAGACCCACGCGTACCCATGCATGACGCGTACGCGTGGATGTGATTAATGTTCAATTACAAAGAGAATGCTACGTTGCAAGAATGAGCGTTTTCGAGCAAAACAAAAATTGGAATGGAAGTATAGCCATCGACACGTACGCGTGCATGATGCGTACGCGTGGATGTGGCTTACCTTAAGAAGGACGCGCAAGCGTGGGCTGAGCGGCAGCGTGGAAATGGCATGTTTGAAAACCCACACGTACGTGTAGGTGACGCGTACGCGTGGGGAGCGCTCAATTGAAGAACGCTACGCTCACTAAGTGAACGCTGAAAAGAGACGCGCACGCGTACATGACGCGCACGCGTCAATGTGCCAGATTGCCAAAGTACGCTGAAGCGTGAAAGATGCGTGTGCGTGAAAGGCCAAAAACGCAAAAAGGACGCGCACGCGCAGAGGTAGCGTACGCGTGGGTATAAAAGCTTTCTGCTCACTTAATGAACACTCCGTTCTCCTGGAAGTGACTATCTACTCAATTAAATCCGATTCTAAGCCCATTGACACACCAAAGCAAGCAGAGCCCAATTGACATCACTCAATAGCACAAGGATCATCTAGAATAGGAATTTTACATTTAATTGTAATTTGTTTTGATTTTGAATTTCATTTTAGTAGTTCAGGAAGCCTATATAAAGGGCATCAGTTTCATTTCAAAAGGGGAGGCACACAGTAGGAGTAGGAAGAGAATAGAAGGCTCATGCTAGAGGATTAGAGACTCCAGATCTCTCTTGAAGGATTAGAGACTCCAGAGAGCTTAGCATAGTTTGATACACTTTTATCTTTCTACAATTTCACATTTTCGTTCACATTGAGCTTGATTTATTTTCCTGCATACTTTTATCTTTCTGTAATTGTTCTGAGTTCTGATTTACTGTCTTCTTTAAATTTCCATCAACCAATTCCTTTTACAATTGATGCAATTTACTTTTCTTGCTCTTTAAGTTTCTGCAAATCTACATTCTACACTTTAAATTCTCTGCAATTTACTTTCTGTCACTTCATTTTCACTTAATTCCCAACTGTTAGCTTGACTAAACTAATCACCTCACTAAAGTTGCTTGATCCATCAATCCCTGTGGGATCGACCTCACTCTTGTGAGTTATTACTACTTGATGCGACTCGGTATACTTGCCAGTGAGTTTGTGTAGAATTCTAAAGAAATGTAAATAATTTATGCTTCTATCTAGCTCATTTTATGAAATCTTTTCATTATATTTCTTCCTTGAAACAAGCTTTTAATTTTCTTATTAGCTTCTCCTTTTGAGTGTTTTGCCCATTAGTTGATAACAAAGCTACGATTCTAAATGCTTTGTTTTCAAGTATTACCACTTGATAGATAAGCACCACAAGCATTTAATTAGAGGACTTCATTAAGCTCATTTGTTTCTTTTCTTGACTCTCTAATCATTGATTCTCAGAGCCTTGAGCTTTGAGGGAGTGCATTTTCACTTGAGACTAGCCTTGACTCTAAGTATTTTGTTTTCATGCTTTTTTCCTGATACATAAACACCACAAGTACTTAACAAATGAATTGTCATTGGTACTCAGAGCCTTTAGCTTTCTCATTCTTTCCCTTTTGCTTTTCTTGCCTTAATTTGCGATTGCTTTTTCAAGGTTTTCATGATTTCAAGAATTTCATAAAATGTCCTAGATGAAAACTTCAATTAAATAAAATCTAATGCAACTGAGCAACAATATACTAGCCTTCCAATACTCAAAAGCTCATGCTAAGTTCTTTTTTTAATGACCTTGTTTGTTTATGATCATGATACTTTATTGCTTTTGATCTCACAAAACTCATGTTGGTAGTCATAATGTCACAACAAGATGTTAAAAATCAGTAATCAAACTATGCTTATTTATAACACACATGCATACAGAGAAGATAAAGACAATCATGCAATTTACAGTGCTGGAAGTAAGTAGGAGGAAAAAAGGAAACTGGAAACATAGATATTGTGATTGCAAACATAAGAGGGTGTGCATGATACATTGCATGAAGAATAAGTGGCACACCAAACTTAGTGTGACACTTTCACTTGGAATTGATGTAAGTATCCAGTATAGATTGTAAACAAATTTTGTTGCTTAGCAATACTAAACTTAGAATGCAACCATATGTCAATTTATTTGAAGTAAAACTAAACAAAGGGAACTGTTATATGTTAAATACAATCACCAAGGAAAGAATTTGTCATGAAAAAGGATTTCTGATGCACAAAAACTTGTCTCTGAACAAATTTCCCTTCGGCAAGTATACCGAATTGTCGTCAAGTAAAAACTCACAATAGAGTGAGGTCGAATCCACAGGGATTAACGAATTAAGAAATCAATGGTTAATTGATTACCCTAGTTAGATGAATCATATTGGAGTAATAATTAACGAGGAAATGTAAATGGCATAAAAGTAAAGAAAGTAATAAAGTGCAGAAAAGTAAAATGGCAAGAAAAGTAAATATAAGAGCTAAAAATAAAATGAACATTGGGATCAAGAGATATTTCAATCCTCTGGATCAAGTTCATTCTCATCTCTTCCTCAATCAATGCATTCATTGATCTCCTTGGCAATCTTAAGTGATTGGATCCCAATTCTTTGGCAATCCAATCTCTCTAAGCTTGAACAATTTCCCAATTCCTTGATTTAATTGCTCATGGGAAGAGATGAAGTTTGGTAACTGATTATACCACACACATTCATAGATCAAAGTATTGGTAGGATTAAATGTCACAATTCCATCCAACCCCCAACCTAATCCAATGTGAGAGAGCATTTCTAGCATGATTTCCTCATTCCTCTTCCAAGGTTCAGAGGATATCCAAGTATGAGCAATTTCTCTTTCGAGACAATTACCCAATTGGATGAAGATCGAAAGCTCTCTAGTAAAATCAAGAGAAAAGAAAGAAGAAGAAGAATAAGAACTACAATTGATCCATTGAATCATAATAGAGCTCTCTAACCCAATGAAAAGAGTTAGTTGATCATTGCTCTACAAAAATAGAAAAGAAAGAAGTACAGAAAAGTAAAGATGAAGATTAAAACTAAAATTGAAACTTCAAAATTCATAAATGAAAAGTACAAAAAAAAAGAAAGAGAAGAAAATGTGTGTGAGGGGAGGGAGTCCGAAAACCCCTCTTCAATCCCTGATTTTAGAATCCCAGATCTAGCCCTCTTGAATGTAAAAACTAAGGCCCTTATATAGGCTCTCCTAAATTACAAAATGAAATTAAAAGCAAATTACAATTAAATGAAAATTCCTATTCTAGATGCTTCTTGTGGCCTTGATTGGTTGGCAGTTGTGGGGTTGCTTGCTTGAGCTTTGAAGTGGACTTGAGAGAGAAATGAATCAAGTTAAGGTCCAGATGCTTAGCGTTAGTGTTGCTGTTAGCCACACTAACGCTACAAGTGTGGCGTTAGTGCTGAAGTTATTGTGGCTAATGTTACACTTGCTACCTAGTTGGTGTTTTTGGGGCTTAAAAGATGCCTCTTGTTTGTGCTCCAATTTCATGCCCACTATAGACTATTATATATCTTTAGAAAGCTTTGAATGTCAGCTTTCTAATGCAACTAAAATCATCTCAATTGGACCTCTGTAACTCAAATTATGCTCCTTTGAAAATGACAGGGTCGCTGGCATAGTCGCTGGCGTTACTGGAAAAAGTGAGTCACAATAACGTTAGCGATTTGGGGATTAATATTGCTAGGTTTGGAAGTACAAACTTAATGTGCACCCCATACTATTATATATTGTTGAAAAGCCCTAGATGTCTACTTTCCAAATCCCTTAACAGCGCATCATTTGGAGCTTTACAATTCGAGTTACAATTCTTGGAAGGTGAAGAGGTCAGCTGGCCTTACTACAGGTTGATACCATGTTCATCTTTGCACTTTTGGGGCAGGTTTTCTCCCCCAAATTTAGTGTCCACCATGTTGTGCATGTCCACTGGTAGCGCAAAATTGTGATCAATACTTTTCACAAATCAAATAATCCCTGGTAATGAATCCAAAAACTTGATGTTCAATACCATGGCATAAACACAACTTCGCACAACTAACCAGCAAGTGTACTGGGTCGTCCAAGTAATAAACCTTACGCGAGTAAGGGTCGATCCCACAGAGATTGTTGGTATGAAGCAAGCTATGGTCACCTTGTAAATCTCAGTCAGGCAAACTCAAATGGGTATGGTGATAAACGCATAAAACATAAAGATAAAGATAGAGATACTTATGTAATTCATTGGTAGGAATTTCAGATAAGCGTATGAAGATGCCTTCCCTTCCGTCTCTCTGCTTTCCTACTTGTAAATCATGTTGCGTGTATGCGAAGTTTGTATTCGTAGGTTTTGATGAATGACAAACCAACAAACGACATGAAAAGACAAACCAACAAACAACTTGAATGAACAAACATGAAGAGTTGAAAGCAAACACAACAACAACGACCCTGTCACGGCACGGCTATCCATCTGTCGGTTTTCGATCAGGCCGGAATAGAATCCAGTGATTCTTTTGCGTCTGTCACTAACGCCCCGCCCTCAGTAGTTTGAAGCACGTGACAGTCATTCAATCATTGAATCCTACTCAGAATACCACAGACAAGGTTAGACCTTCCGGATTCTCTTGAATGCCGCCATCAGTTCTAGCCTATACCACGAAGACTCTGATCTCACGGAATGGCTGGCTCG
>NC_029775.3:39678047-39679088 GCF_000817695.3 Arachis duranensis
AATTCCTGAGGGTGACTTTGAACGCCGGTTTGGGCCATTAAATCTTGGGAAAAGTATGGACTATCATATATTGCTGGAAAGCCCAGGATGTCTACTTTCCAACGCCGTTAAGAGCGCGCCAATTGGGCTTCTGTAGCTGCAGAAAATTCGCTTTGAGTGCAGGGAGGTCAGAATCCAACAGCATCTGCAGTCCTTTTTAGTCTCTGAATCAGATTTTTGCTCAGGTCCTTCAATTTCAGCCAGAAAATACCTGAAATCACATAAAAACACACAAACTCATAGTAAAGCCCAGAAAAGTGAATTTTAACTAAAAACTAACTAGATCATACTAAAAACATACTAAAAACAATGCCAAAAAGCGTACAAATTATCCGCTCATCATGGCCCCCTAAATGGAAATAGAGAGTTGTGCCAAAACGACGCTAGAACTGTGCGTCTAGCACAATTCACAGCGACGCATTCGCGTGCTTTACGCGTCCGCGTCACTCATCTTTTTCCCAACTTACGCAATCGCGTCAATCACGCGACCGCGTCAAACCCCTTTCACCCTAATCACACGATCGCGTGCCCCACGCGTTCGCGTGGATTTGAAATCACTTAACCCACCTACGCTTTCTTTAGGAACTCAGAATTCAGATAGTGTTATTGATTCTCCTAGTTGAGTATGATGATTCTTGAACATAGCTACTTATTGAGTCTTGGCCGTGGCCCAAAGCACTCTGTCTTCCAGTATTACCACCGGATACATACATGCCACAGACACATAATTGGGTGAACCTTTTCAGATTGTGACTCAGCTTTGCTAAAGTCCCCAATTAGAGGTGTCCAAGGTTCTTAAGCACACTCTTGTTGCCTTGGATCACAACTTTATTTCTTTTTCTTTTCTTTTTTTTTCGTTTTCTCTTTTTTTTCGAATTTTTTTTTGTATTCACTGCTTCTTCTTGCTTCAAGAATCATTTTAATGATTTTTCAGATCCTCAGCAACATGTCTCCTTTTTCATCATTCTTTCAAGAGCCAACATTCATGAACCACAAATTCAA
>NC_029775.3:39679195-39679623 GCF_000817695.3 Arachis duranensis
CTGTTATAAAATTCAAAATTCATGCAATTCTTATCTTTTTCAATTAAGCACGTTTTTTATTCAAGAAAGGTGATGGATTCATAGGACATTCATAACTTTTAGGCATAGACACTAAGACACTAATGATCACAAGACACAAACATAGATAAACATAAGCATTAAAATTCGAAAAACAGGAAAATAAAGAACAAGAAAATTAAAGAACGGGTCCACCTTAGTGATGGCGGCTCTTTCTTCCTCTTAAAGATCCTATGGAGTGCTTGAGCTCCTCAATATCTCTTCCTTGTCTTTGTTGCTCCTCTCTCATGATTCTTTGATCTTCTTTAATTTCATGGAGGAGGACGGAATGTTCTTGGTGCTCCACCCTTAGTTGTCCCATGTTGGAACTCAATTCTCCTAGGGAGGTGTTGATTTGCTCCCAATAGTTT
>NC_029775.3:39680445-39681276 GCF_000817695.3 Arachis duranensis
CAAAAACAAAAAGCAATGCTTTTACCACACCAAACTTAAAAGGTTTGCTCGTCCTCGAGCAAATTAAGAAAGAAGAGAGTAGAAGAAGAAGAAATGAAGGAGAGAGGAATGGCTTTTGTTTTCGGCCAAGAAGGGGAGAAGTGGTGTGTATGTTGTGTGAAAATGAAGGAGTGAAGAAGGGTTTATATAGGAGAGGGAGAAGGGAAAGGTTCGGTCAAGTGAGGGTGGGTTTGGGTGGGAAAGTGGTTTGAATTTGAATGGTGGGGTAGGTGGGGTTTTATGAAGGATGGATGTGAGTGGTGAAGAGAAATAAGGGATTTGATAGGTGAAGGGTTTTTGGGGAAGAGGTGTTGAGGTGATGGGTGAAGAAGAGAGAGGGTGGTGAGGTAGGTGGGGATCCTATGGGGTCCACAGATCCTGAGGTGTCAAGGAAAGTCATCCCTGCACCAAATGGCAAGCAAAATTGCGTTTTTAGCCATTTCTGGCGTTAAACGCCGGGCTGGTGCCCATTTCTGGCGTTTAACGCCAGCTTCTTGCCCTTTTCTGGCGTTTAACGCCAGTCTGGTGCCCCTTTCTGGCGTTAAACGCCCAGAATGGTGCCAGAGTGGGCGTTAAACGCCCATCTGCTAACCTTACTGGCGTTTAAACGCCAGTAGGTGCGTCCTCCAGGGTGTGCTGTTTTTCTTCCTTTTTTTCATTCTGTTTTTGCTCTTTTCATTGATTTTGTGACTTCTCATGATCATCAACCTAAAAAAATATAAAATAACAAAAGAAAATAGTTAATTATAAAACATTGGGTTACCTCCCAACAAGCGCTTCTTTAATGTCATT
>NC_029775.3:39683060-39683295 GCF_000817695.3 Arachis duranensis
CTATTGACTTGTTGAGTCAATATTTTGTTCTGAGCCAATATGGCATTCAGAGTGTCAATCTCAAGAACTCCTTTCTTCTGACTAGTCCCATTGTTCACAGGATTTCTTTCAGAAGTGTACATGAATTGGTTATTTGCAACCATTTCAATCAGCGCTTGAGCTTCTGTAGGCGTCTTCTTCAGATGAAGAGAGCCTCCAGCAGAGCTATCCAAAGACATTTTGGATAGTTCAGAGA
>NC_029775.3:39683622-39684609 GCF_000817695.3 Arachis duranensis
CTCAAAGTTGTTTGCTCCAATGGCAGGGATAGAGATGCTTCTCCCATAGAAGTCGGGAGTAGGTGCAGTAAAGTCACCCAGCACCTTGCTTGCATTGTTGGCATTGTTGTTATTTTCGGCTGCCATTTGTTCTTCTTCTTGGAAGATTTCTGTTAGGTCCTCTACAGAGAGTTATGCTTTGGCTTCTCTTAGCTTTCTCTTCAAGGTCCTTTCAGGTTCAGGATCATCCTCAACAAGAATGCTTTTGTCCTTGCTCCTGCTCATAAGAAAGAGAAGGGAACAAGAAAATGTGGAATCCTCTATGTCACAGTATAGAGATTCCTTTAGGTGTTCAGAGGAAAAGAAAAGTAGAAGACAGAAGTAGAAAATTCGAACTTTATCAAAGGAGATAGAGTTCGAATTTTGCATTAAAGAATATTGTTAGTCCATAAATAGAAGGATGTGAGAAGAAGGGAAGTAATTTTCGAAAGTTAAGTAAAAGATTTTGAAAACATTTTTGAAAAACACTAATTGATTTTCGAAAATGAAAGTGGAAAAGAAATCAAGTGATTTTTGAAAAAGATTTTGAAATTAGAAATCAAAAAGATTTGATTGAAAACTATTTTGAAAAAAGATGTGGTTAAGAAGATATGATTAGTTTAAAAAAAAGATGTGATTGAAAAGATATGATTTGAAAAACATTTTAAAAAGATTTGATTTTGAAAATTAAAAACTTGGCTAACAAGAAAATATATGATTCAAACATTAAACCTTTCTCAACAGAAAAGGCAACATACTTGAAATGTTGTATCAAATCATTAATTGATAGCAAGTATTTTTTTAAAAAAATAAAGAAATTGATTTTGAAAACATATGATTGAAAAGATATGATTTGAAAAAGATTTGATTTTGAAAAAAGTTTGAAAACTGAAAAAAAATTGCATTGAAAAATAGAATCTTCCCTCTTGTGCCATCCTGGCGTTAAACGCCCAGAATGGTGCACATTCT
>NC_029775.3:39684889-39685545 GCF_000817695.3 Arachis duranensis
GAACGCCCAGCTTTTCTGTGTAATTCCTCTGCTGTATGTTCTGAATCTTTAATTTCTCTGTAGTATTGACTTGAGAAGACACAAATAAAAAATATTTTTGGATTTTTAATAATAAGGAAAAATCAAAATGCAACAAGAATCAAATAATTATGCATGCAAGACACCAAACTTAGCAGTTTGTATACTACTGAGACTAATGAGAATGCATATGAGACACATAAAACACTCAAGTCAAGAGAATTCAAAGATCAGAGTAAGAAATCATCAAGAATTATTTGAAGATCCTTAAGACACATGAATGAATGCATGCAATTGACACTAAACTTAAAATAAAACACTAGACTCAAACAAGAAACATACAATATTTTTAGATTTTATGATTTTGTAATTTTTTTGTGTGATTTTCGAAAATTAAGTGGAAAAAGAAAATAAAGGTATCAAAATTCTTAATGAGAATTCCAGGAATCAGTGCAATGCTAGTCTAAGACTCCGGTCCAGGAATTAGACATGGCTTCACAGCCAGCCAAGCTTTCAAAGAAAGCTTCGGTCCAAAACACTAGACATGGCCAATGGCCAGCCAAGCCTTAGCAGATCACTGCTCCAAAAGCAAGATTGATAGAAATCAACAAGCTCTTGTGATGATAAGTTGAAACCTC
>NC_029775.3:39686681-39691103 GCF_000817695.3 Arachis duranensis
ATCAATTTCCGAATAAAGTATGGACTATTATATATTGCTGGAAAGCCCAGATTGTCTACTTTCCAACGCCGTTGAGTGCGCGCCAATTGGGCTTTTGTAGCTCCAGAAAATCCGCTTTGAGTGCAGGGAGGTCAGAATCTAACAGCATCTGCAGTCCTTTTTAGTCTCTGAATCAGATTTTTGCTCAGGTCCCTCAATTTCAGCCAGAAAATATCTGAAATCACAGAAAAACACACAAACTCATAGTAAAGTCCAGAAAAGTGAATTTTAACTAAAAACTAATAAAAATATACTAAAAACTAACTAGATCATACTAAAAACATACTAAAAACAATGCCAAAAAGCGTACAAATTATCCGCTCATCATCCACCATGTAGTATCATATATTCTTGGAAAGCTCTGGAATCCTACTTTCCAATGCTTTTGGAATCACCTCATTTGGAGCTTTGTGGCTCAAGTTATTCTTGTTAGAAGAAGGCGTAGTTAGGCTGCCAGGTGAGATTTTTGCCCACGTTAGTGTAACTAACGTGGCCGTTAACGTAGGTCTTCCTTTGCTTCGCAAACGTTAGTGGCGTTCACCTTTTCCACTAAAATTGGAGTTTCCCTTTCCTTCCACGTTAGTTCCCACATTAATGTAACTAACGTGGAAGCTAACGTGGGTGTTCTTGGCTTCGCAAACATTAGTGGCATTCACTTTTTCCACTAACGTTGGCGTTTCCCTTTCCTTCCACGTTAGTTCCCACGTTAATGTAACTAATGTGGAAGCTAACGTGGGTCTTCTTGCCCCTTCCCTAATGTTAGTGGTGTTTACTTTTACCACTAACGTTCCATGCTCTCCTTCTTCAAAGTTAATGCCATTAACTTTCTCATTAACGTTGGGGCTTCTCTTTTCTTCCATGTTGATGGCCACGTTAGTGGCACTAACGTAGCCACTAACATGGCTCTTCTATACTTCTTGTTACCTGAAATCAATCAAACAAAGTACATCAAAGTCTTGCTCTTAATCATGGGATCATGCATCATCCAATTTATCATTCAATTCATGCATAATTCTCATGAAATCATTCAAAATTCACAATGTTTGCTTGAATCATGGTATGATTGCATTTTCAACCAAATACTTGCTTATTTCCTAAGAAAATGCATGAAACCAACCTAAAGCATACAAAAAAACGCTAGTAAAACTAGCCAAGATGCCCTGGCATCAATTTCTTCGTGAGGTATTAACAAGAACAATTAAGGAGCAAAATAAATGAAAGCTTTAAAAACAAAGAAATGACTCACCAAACTTAGAAACTTAGTGTGACACTTTCAATTTAGGATTGACGCAATCATTCAGAAATATTGAAAGCAAACCGTTGCAGGGCAACACCAAACTTAGAATGTAATCATACGCCTATTTATTGAAATTAAACAAGGCAAGGAAAGAAAATAAACAAAGTAGAGAAATAAAATGTTACCTAAAGTTGGGTTGCCTCCCAACAAGCTCTCTTTTAGTGTCATTAGCTTGACATGTTGTTCTTCACTATCTTACTCTTCTTCCAGTTTGTTAAGAGGAATGACCTTAAGGGGGGAGAAGATTCAACTGTTGTTCCCTGTTTTGGTCTCTCCTCAGTAAGCTTTCTTTTTGTTATTTGCTGGATTGAACTTGCTTGCTGGATCAGGGGTAGGATTGTCTACAGTTGACCTTTTCTTGAATGTTGTCCTTGGTATCTTGGTCACAGTCCTCTTCTCGGTGCTCTTGTTAGTTGCCTTCACTTATTGGATATCAAGACTTGGTGGTTGTGTGTTGGTTGGAGTGTTCTCTTCATCAAGAGCTTCTTGCATTTGTAGTTCAATGATTCCTTCATCTATGTAATTCTCTGCTTCACTTGAGTTTGGACTTCCTTCATTGTCTTCCTCACTTTCTTGTTTTTCTACTTCCTCTTTTGTACTTAACATTTGATTTAATAGCACTTTCATGGAGGAGGTATGTTGTTATTCCCAAGATTTCTTCATCTCCTCTTCATATCTTTCAATCACAGATTCAAGTGTTGAGAATCTTTGGTTCAGGAAAGTTTGTAAGGGTTGTGAGTTCTCATGTTCCCTTGTCATCTCAAGTGCAGTTTCAGGTTCAACTACCTCCACCACCTCATTCTTCATTGAAAGTTTGCTTGACACAGGTGCCTCTTCTTCTTGCTCTTCCACTTCCTCCTTCACATCCATCAATTGGTCTTCATCTTCTTTGCTTAGCGGTTCTGAGTGTTTCCTTATTTTCTTCAAGTGCTCATCCATCTTTTGGACGAGAATTTCTTGTTCTCTCCAGGATTGTTCTTGCCTTTCCAATAATTCTCTGGACTTTTGAAGGGGATCCTCAGCTACTAGCTCAAAATATAAAGGTTGAGAGAAATTTTGTAGATATGGATGTGTTGTGGTGAGGTTGTTTTTAGTGGTATGGAATGAATCTTGTGAATTGTGGAATAAATTTTGCGATTGGTGGAATGAGTTATATGGATCTTGGAGGAGACTTTGTGTTGAGGCATAATCAAGTGACGAAGAATTTTCAAACGAGGAACTGGGAGGTGAGGTTGGACAAGTTTGCATAAATGAATTGAAGGTATGCTCAAGTGATGATGGCTCTTGATAAGTGGAGCATGAACTATCAAATGCTTTCTGGTTTTGATCCTCCCATCCACAATGTGAATCATTATAAAATTCATCACAATATGGATCATTTTATGGTATTGGGGGACAATCTTGCCTGAATTTATCAAAAGTACACTCCAGTGATGACGTCTCTTGATGAACAAAGTATGGATCATCAAGATCTCTTTGATTTTGACTCTCCCAGTCACAATCTGAGTAGTTGTTATAGCAGTATGAATCATCTTGTGGCTCTGGGAGGTGTTCATACTCTTTTATTCCTTGTTGTTACTCCCATTCACCATTAGCATAATAACATGAATTATTTTATGGTGTTGGGCAGTATTCCATGGAATTGTCTTGATTAGCATGTCCTCACTGGTTGGATTGCTCATAATTTGTTGATTCTTGGTGATATTCCCAACCACCATTAAAATAATGACTTAAATCAATTTGTGGTGATGGGCAATATCCCATATGATTCTCTTGCTCATCTTGTAGCTCTGAAGCATATCTCCATTGATTGGAGTGCTCAGAATCTGTGATTTCTTGGTGATATTCCCAGCCACCGTTAGGATAATGACTTGAATCATTGACGATTGGATTTTTGACGGTTTAGAATTCACAAATGAATTCTCGTTGTAAAGTATAGTTTCTAAACCAAACAAAAATCCTTTCATACAAAAGATTGTTTGTCACAAGTAACAAACCCCTAATTTTATAAACCGAAGTATTCAAACCTCGGGTCGTTCTCCCTAGGAATTACAATAGAGTGTCTTGTTATTGGTTGTGAGTTATTTTGGGGTTTTGATAAGAAACATGGAAGATAAATGACAAGAAAGTAACTAAGGCCTAAAAAGGGTCTTGGAAAGTGTTGGTGGTCAAGGATCTCTATCCTAATCACTAACCACAATATGAGAATTGGCAAGGATTAATCTCATTAAATCATCCTCTAACTAGTAGTAAAGGAAAGTCAAATGAGCTATATCAATCCTAGTCCATAAGTCCTAACTCTCCACTAATTCAATTAGTGAGAACTAGAGTCAATGGCTCCCAATCATCAATCACTTGGACATTAGTAACTCAAGAGGTCCTAAGTTACCTTTCCAAGCCAAGAGTATAAAATTCTACTCTAAAATCCAACCAAGCATTTCATCAAACACTTGGAAGGCATAAAAGGAAAACATAGTAAGTCAACAACAAGAACAAAATCTAACAACAATTATTGAAAGGAATTAACAACACAAATCAAAAGGAACACAATTATTATGATTTACCTTGAATTGAATTGAAAGAGAAAGGAAGGAACAAAAGTGGATCTACAATCAAAGTATAAGAACAACATAAAGGAAATTACAACAAAAGAATAGAGGAAGATGAATGTAACAACAAGGAATTGAAAGGTAGAAGTAGAAGAAGATTAAGAGTTGATAAAGGAAAGGTGAATTAAAGCATGAATTAAACCTAGATCTAAGAAGAGAGATTAACCTAAACCTAATCCTAATTCTAGAGAGAAGTGAGAGCTTCTCTCTCTAGAAACTACTTCTAAACTAAACTATGACTAATGGTAACTAACATCTAAAGTGTGAGAAGTATGTTGATTCCCCTTCAATCCTTGGCTTAAATAGCATCAGAAATGAGTTGGATTGGGCCCACAAGGCTTCTAAAATCGCTGGCCACATGTTGCTTTAAGTGAACTAGGTGGCAGCAACGGCGCATGCGCGCCACCATACTTGTAGCAACTATGGCAAATCTTATATCGTTTCGAAGCCCCGGATGTTAGCTTTCCAACCCAACTG
>NC_029775.3:39691310-39692427 GCF_000817695.3 Arachis duranensis
GCAAACATATCAAGGCATCTAATGGAATCAAGGTAAATTACATTTAGCTATTTTAAGACCTAAAAAAAACATGTTTTCACTCTTAAGCACAATTACAGGAGAATATACAAAACCATGCTATTTCATTGAATAAATGTGGGTGAAAGGTTATAGAATCCCCTAAAATCAATACAAGATAAACCCTAAAAATGGGGTTTGTCAACCTCCCCACACTTAAACCAAGCATGTCCTCATGCTTAAACCAAGAATGAGATAAGGGATATGACACTTATTCAAAGCAAAGAAACTATATGCATGCAACTAAATGCAAAATGATTCGCAATTATCTAAATGGATGCAACTAAATGCAAGATGGTTGTACCTACTTGGTTAAAAATAATTCATTCCTCCAAGGCATACATGCACAAGTAGGGCCAAGATCATATAACGATTCATGAGTCCTACCAATTGAAGTATAAACATGAAGTTCACATAGACTTGCAAGAAGAACGCTCATGAAAGCCGGGAATCAAGGAATTGAGCATCGAACCCTCACCGGAAGTGTTTGCACTCTAGTCGCTCGGTGTTTGGGGTTGATTCACTCAATTCTCCCCTAATCATGCTTTCCAAAATTTGTTTATCTTCTAACAATCAACAATTATTCAATGCATGCATACATGTATCATGAGGTCTTTTCTTTAGGTTGTAATGGATACATATATCATGAGGTCTTTTCATAGGTTGTAATGGGGCTAAGGTCAAGGTAGGATACATATTTGGTCAAGTGAGCTTAAAATTTGAATCTTTGATAAGCTTAAACTTCCCACCTAACCTATGACATCCTATACAATTTCAAAGCTAACCTAACTACCCATTTCTCACTTTTTCACATACTCATGAAATTTCTTTTCATTTCACAACACTTATGCATTGATCTTTATTGTCACAAGTAACAAACCCCTAAATTTATAAACCCCTAAAGTGTGAGAAGTATGTTGATTCCCCTTCAATCCTTGGCTTAAATATCATCAGAAATGAGTTGGATTGGGCCCACAATGCTTCTAAAATCGCTGGCCACATGTTGCATTAAGTGAACCAGATGGCAGCAACGGCGCGTGCGCGTACTTTGCGCGTGCGC
>NC_029775.3:39692584-39725742 GCF_000817695.3 Arachis duranensis
GTGCGAAGAGGTCAGGCTTGACAGCTTTTTGGTTCCATCATTTCTTCATGGGTTCTCCAACTTTACATGCTTTTTCTTTATTCCCTTGATCCAATCTTTGCCTCCTAAACCTTATGTCACTTAACAAACATATCAAGGCATCTAATGGAATCAAGGAGAATTAGATTTAGCTATTTTAAGTCCTAAAAAGCATGTTTTCACTCTTAAGCACAATTAAAGGAGAATATACAAAACCATGCTATTTCATTGGATAAATGTGGGTAAAAGGTCATAAGATCCCTTAAATCAAGCACAAGATAAACCCTACTGATGGGGTTTGTCAACCTCCCCACACTTAAACCAAGCATGTCCTCATGCTTAAGCCAAGAGAAAGCAAATGGCATCAACATTTATTCAATGTAAATAAACTATATGCAACCTAAACTATATGCAACTAAATGCGAAATGGTTTTACCTACTTGGTTAAAAATAAATCAATCTCCAAGACATATATGCACAAGTAGGGCCAAGATCATATAGCGATTCATGAGTCCTACCAATTGAAGTATAAACATGAAGTTCACATAGACTTGCAAGAAGAACGCTCGTGAAAGCCGAGAATCAAGGAATTGAGCATCGAACCCTCACCGGAAGTGTTTGCACTCTAGTCGCTCGGTGTTTGGGGTTGATTCACTCAATTCCCCCCTAATCATGCTTTCCAATATTTATTTTTCATCTAACAATCAACAATTATTTCATGCATGCATACAATTATCATGAGGTCTTTTCTTTAGGTTGTAATGGGGCTAGGGTTAATTTTTCTCATTTTTTCCTTTCGATATGCAAAAATCTCAATGCATAAGGTTTTACATTTGATCAATACATGAGTATGTACCCAATTCCCAATATTTTTCAATAACAATACAAAATTACCCTTTATTCACCCAATGTCCCAAGGTTCCCAAACTTGAATGATACTCACACACACTAGCCTAAGCTAATCAAAGATCCAAATGAGGACATTTATTGTTTTTCGCTTTAAGGCTTGTAATGTGCTAAATTAAGAACAAGTGGGTTAAGCGTAGGCTCAAATTGGCTAACAATGGATGATAAAAGGTAAGGCCATTTGGGTAAGTGAGCTAATGAAATGATGGCCTCAATCATATAAATGCATGTATACATAAAATAATGGACATAAAGAATCAAACAAATCAAAGATTACAATCATAGGAGGAGAATAATGCACACAAGAAGGAAAAATAAGTGGTTATAAGATGTAACCACACCATTAGGCTCAAATCTCACTTGCTTGTGTTCTTAGCTCAAAAACCATGTTCCAAAATACATTCTTTCAAGCAAGTTTAACAAAAAAATTTTCAAATTGGTAGGTTGCCCTAAAACGGTTTCTTGGGAAAGAAATCATCATCCTAACCAAGTAGTCCTAATAAGACGAAGGTAGTAAAAATATGTACAAATTCTAACTAACATGCAACCTATCATGCCATGCAATAACTAACTAACATTGGTGTTGAAAAAGAAAATTGTTATCCATGGAGATCGGTCGACGACCTCCCCACACTTGAAGATTGCACCGTCCTCGGTGCATGCAAAGAAGAGCAAGGTGGACGGGTTGCTACAATTGATGAGCTCCTCAAATGGTTGTGCGGATGACTTGTTTGTTGCCACATTTACTTGATGCAAGAGTAAGGTCAAAGCATGAAGAGCATGATGAGCATCAAGTTCGAACAAGAGAGAGTGGGCCATGAAAGACAATATAAGGTCATATCAATGCACAAAGAACACAAGTGCATAAAAGATTGAGCATTGATTTGAAGAGAAACATCACCCAACAATATGAAACAAGTCAAGAAGCACCAAAATAATGTAAGAAGGTCTCAACAAATGAGTAGGAAGATGCAACACCATTATTAAAATGACTTAAAAAAAACGAAAACATGCTACAAAAACTAAATGAAAATGGGAAGAGGAGAAGTATGCGAATGCGATAAGCAAAAGAAAATGGAAGGGGAGAAAAAAAACTCTTTTTTTTTTTTTACCGACGCGTGCGCGTGCGCGCCACCATACTTGTAGCAACTATGGCAAATCTTATATCGTTTCGAAGCCCCGGATGTTAGCTTTCCAACCCAACTGGAACCGCATCATTTGGACCTCTGTAGCTCAAGTTATGGTCGTTTAAGTGCGAAGAGGTCGGCTTGACAGCTTTCCGGTTCTTTCATTTCTTCATGAGTTCTCCAACTTTTCATGCTTCTTTCTTCTTTCCCTTGATCCAATCTTTGCCTCCTAAGTCTGAAATCACTTAGCAAACATATCAAGGCATCTAATGGAATCAAGGTAAATTACATTTAGCTATTTTAAGACCTAAAAAAAACATGTTTTCACTCTTAAGCACAATTAAAGGAGAATATACAAAACCATGCTATTTCATTGAATAAATGTGGGTGAAAGGTTATAGAATCCCCTAAAATCAATACAAGATAAACCCTAAAAATGGGTTTTGTCAATCATATTGTGATGGTGAGCAATATCCCATGAAATTTGTTTGATCAAAAGATGAGTTGAATTCCATTTGAATTTTGTAAAATACATCACCAATGAAAATTGAAATTCGTGTCACAGATGAGAATTTCTTAGTGAGGCAATAACTCAAACACCTTGGTATCAGCTTAAGACAGAAAATTAAAAGAATAAAAACAAAGAAAATGCTTAATCTATACTGTTCACCCACTTAATCATTGTCGATCTATATCGATCCCCGGCAATGGCGCAAAAAACTTGATGGGTGAAAACGATTCCACACAAACTCACCGGCAAGTATACCGGGTCGCATCAAGTAGTAATAACTCACAAGAGTGAGGTCGATCCCACAGGGATTGATGGATCAAGCAACATTAGCAAGGTGATTAGTTTAGTCAAGCTAATAGTGGTGAATTGGGTGAAATTGAAGCACCAGAAAGTAAATTGCAGTAAATTTAAAGTGCAGAATGTAAATCAGCAGAAACTTAAAGAGCAAGAAAAGTAAATTGCATCAAATGTAAATGGATTTGGATGCAGGGAAATTAAAGAAAGCAGTAGATCAAGCAATCGAAAAGAACTCGAGAACAGAAATCAGACTGAATCATGAACAGAAATGTAAATTTGCAGAGAAATAGAAGTACAAAAGATTGAGATCTGTAATAGAAGTAAACTTAATTCAAGGCAATTGAAATGTAAAAGTGTATCAACTATACTAAGCTTTCTGGAGTCTCTAATCCTCCAGCCTGAGACTTCTATTCTACTTGTACTCCTACTATGCGCCTCCCCTTTTGAAATGAAACTGATGCCCTTTATATAGGCTTCCTAAACTACTAAAATGAAATTCAAATTCAAAACAAATTACAATTAAATGTAAAATTCCTATTCTAGATGATCCTTGTTGGTAGGTGAAATTGTGATCTCTAACAATGGCAATCACTTGGTATGCGCGTTTATAACTCAACACTTTCTTCACAACTTCGCACAACTAACCAGCAAGTGCGATGTGTCATCCAAGTAATAATCCTTACGTGAGTAAGGGTCGATCCCATAGAGATTGTTGGTATGAAGCAAGCTACGGTCATCTTGTAGATCTCAGTTAGGCTGATTCAAATGATTATGGAGTTTTCAAAAGTAATAATAAATAAAACATAAAATAAAGATAGAAATACTTATGTAAATCATTGGTGGAAATTCAGATAAGTGTATGGAGATGCTTTGTCCCTGTTAAATCTCTGCAACATACTGCTTTCTTACTTTCAATCCTTCATACTCCTTTCCATGGTAAGCTGTATGTAGGGCATCACCGTTGTCAATGGCTACTTCCCATCCTCTCAGTGAAAAAGGTCCAAATGCTCTTGTCACAGCACGGCTAATCATCTATCGATTCTCGATCATGTCGGAATAGAATCCATTGATTCTTTTGCGTTTGTCATCACGCCCAACAATCGCGAGTTTGAAGCTTGTCACAGTCATTCAATCCCTGAATCCTACTCGGAATACCACAGACAAGGTTTAAACCTTCCGGATTCTCAGGAATGGCTGCCAATAATTCTATCTTATACCACGAAGATTCTGATCAAGGAATCCAAGAGATATGCACTCGTTCTAAGGTAGAACGGAAGTAGTTGTCAATCACGCGCTCATAAGGATGGATGATGATGAGTGTCACGGATCATCACATCTATTAGGTTGAAGTGCAACGGATATCTTGGAATAAGAATAAGCTGAACTGAATAGAAAATAGTAGTAATTGCATTAAAACTCGAGGTACAGCAGAGCTCCACACCCTTAATCTGTGGTGTGTAGAAACTCCACCGTTGAAAATACATAAGTGATGAAGGTCCAGGCATGGCCGAATGGCCATCCCCTATGAATGATCAAAAGACCGAATGGTCAAGAGACTATATTGTCAAAGACACTAGTACAATAGTAAAAAGTTCTATTTATACTAAAACTAGCTACTAGGGTTACAGAGATAAGTAATTGATGCAAAAATTCACTTCCGGGGCCCACTTGGTGTGTGATTGGGCTGAGCTTGAGCTTTACACGTGCAGAGGCTTCTCTTGGAGTTAAACGCCAACTTGTAACGTGTTTTTGGCGTTTAACTTTTTTTATGACGTGTTTCTAGCGTTTGACTCCAGAATGCAGCATGGAACTGGCGTTGAACGCCAGTTTACGTCATCTAATCTCGAATAAAGTATGAACTATTATATATTGTTGGAAAGCTCTGGATGTGTACTTTTCAGCGCTGTTAAGAGCGCGCCATTTGGATTTCTTTAGCTCCTGAAAATCCATTTCGAGTGTAGGGAGGTCAGAATCCAACAACATCAGTAGTCCTTTGTCAGCCTCCTTATCAGAGTTTTGCTCAGGTCCCTCAATTTCAGCCAGAAAATACCTGAAATCACAGAAAAATACACAAACTCATAGTAAAGTCTAGAAATGTGAATTTTACATAAAAACTAATGAAAACATCCCTAAAAGTAGCTAGATCCTACTAAAAACTACCTAAAAACAATTCCAAAAAGCGTATAAATTATCCGCTCATCACAACACCAAACTTAAATTGTTGCTTGTCCCCAAGCAACTGAAAATCAAATAGGATAAAAAGAAGAGAATATACTACAAATCCCAAAATAACAAAGAATATTAGTTCTAATTAGATGAGTGGGACTTGTAGCTTTTTGCTTCTGAACAGTTTTGGCATCTCACTTTATCCTTTGAAGTTCAGAATGATTGGCTTCTATACGAAATCAGAGTTCAGATAGTGTTAATTGATTCTCCTAGTTAAGTATGTTGATTCTTGAACACAGCTACTTTTATGAGTCTTGGCCGTGGCCCTAAGCACTTTGTTTTCCAGTATTACTACCGGATACATAAATGCCACAGACACATGATTGGGTGAACCTTTTTAGATTGTGACTCAGCTTTGCTAAAGTCCCCAGTTANACTCCTATCCATTGATGCTCAAAGCCTTGGATTCTTTTTACCCTTGCCTTTTGGTTTTAAGGGCTATTGGCTTTTTCTGCTTGCTTTTTCTTTTTCTTTCTATAATTTTTTTGCCACTTTTTTTTTGCAAGCTTTGTTCTTCACTGCTTTTTCTTGCTTCAAGAATCAATTTTATGATTTTTTAGATCATCAATAACATTTCTCTTGTTCATCATTCTTTCAAAAACCAACAATTTTAACATTCATAAACAACAAGATAAAAAATATGCACTATTCAAGCATTCATTCAGAAAACAAAAAGTATTGTCACCACATCAATATAATTAAACTAATTTCAAGGATGAATTCGAAACTCGTGTACTTCTTGTTCTTTTGTATTAGAAACATTTTTCATTTAAGAAAGGTGAAGGATTCATGGAATTATTCATAGCCTTAAGACATAGTTGCTAAATACTAATGATCATGTAGTAAAGACACAAACATAGACAAACATATAGCATAAAAATCGAAAAAAAACAGAAAAATAACAACAAGGAATGAGTCCACCTTAGTGATGGTGGAGCCTTCTTCTTGAAGGAGCAATGGTATCCTTGAGCTCCTCTATGTCTCTTCCTTGCCTTTGTGGCTTGATCCCTAGTGATTTTGGTGCTCCTATCCTTAGTTACTTCCAATAGTTGTGTGGAGGAAAATTTATCCCTTGAGGCATCTCAGGGATTTCTTGATGAGGTCCATGAGTGGGCTCTCTTGATGTGCAGTCAAATGCTCTATTACTGAGCTATAGACCATTGAAATGAATTTCTCCATCTCCCATGACTCAGAGGTGGAAGCAATTGCCTTCTCTTTCCTCTTTCTTGAGGTTTCTCTGGCTTTAGGTGCCATAAACAGTTATGGAAAAACAAAAAGATATGCTTTTACCACACCAAACTTAGAATGTTGCACGCCCTCGAGCAAAAGAAGAAAGAATAGAAGAAGAAGATATGGATGAGAGGGAGAGATGTTTGTGTTTCGGCCATTTAGGGTGGGTTTGGGTGGGAAGGATGGATGGATGTTAGTGGCGAAGAGGGATGGGGAAGAGAGATTGAGGTGATTGGTGAAGGAGAGAGAAGGTGAGTTGAGGTAGGTGGGGATCCTGTGGGGTTCACAGATCCTGAGGTGTCGAGGATTTACATCCCTACACCAATGAGACATGTAAAATGCCCTCTGCATGCAATCCAGGTGTTTAACGGCAGATTGATGCTTGTTTCTGGCGTTAAATGCCAGTTCTATGCTTGTTTTGGGCGTTTAACGCCAGTCTGCAGCATGTTTCTGGCGTTGAACGCCAGCTTTCCTCAGTGTGCAATCCTGGTGTTTGAACGCCAGATTGCTGCATGTTTCTGGCGTTCAACGCCAGATCCATGCTCTATTCTGGTGTTTAACGGCAGATCCATGCTCTGTTCTAGCGTTGAACGCCAGCCAGATGCTTCTTACTGGTGTTTAAATGCCAGTAAGCCCTTCCTCCAGGGTGTGCTGTATCTTCTGCTGTTTTTGATTCTGTTTTTAATTTTAGTATTTGTTTTGTGACTCCACATGATCATGAACCTAATAAAACATAAAAGAACAATAAAAATAAAATTAGAATTAGATAAATAAAAATTGGGTTGCCTCCCAATAAGCGCTTCTTTAATGTCACTAGCTTGACAGTGGGCTCTCATGGAGCTTCACAGGTGATCAGGTCAATGTTGTGGACTCCCAACACCAAACTTATAGTTTGAATGTGGGGGGTTTAACACCAAACTTAGAGTTTGGTTGTGGCCTCCCAACATTAAACTTAGAGTTTGATTGTGGGGACTTTGTTTGACTCTGTATTGAGAGAAGATTTTCATGCTTCCTCTCCGTGGTTGTAGAAGAAGATCCTTGTGTA
This sequence comes from Arachis duranensis, assembly GCF_000817695.3. Lineage (NCBI taxonomy): Eukaryota > Viridiplantae > Streptophyta > Magnoliopsida > Fabales > Fabaceae > Arachis > Arachis duranensis. Next base: position 39,699,945 of record NC_029775.3, read on the forward strand.
AACACAAGGTAGTCCCCATTTAATTGAAGGACTAGCTCTCCTCTGTCAACATCAATCACAGTTCCTGGTGTGGCTAGGAACGGTCTTCCAAGGATGATGCATTCATCCTCCTCCTTCCTAGTCTAAGATTATGAAATCAGTAGGGATGTAGATGCCTTTAACCTTCACTAACACGTCCTCTACTAATCCATAAGCTTGTCTTTGTGATCCGTCTGCCATCTCTAATAAGAATATGGCAGGCTGTACCTCAATGATCCCAGCTTCTCCATTACAGAGAGTGGCATAAGATTTATGCCTGACCCTAGGTCACACAGAGCCTTCTCAAAGGTCATGGTGCCCACGGTACATGGTATTAAGAATTTACCAGGATCTTGTCGCTTTTGAGGTAGAGTTTGCTGAACCCAAGTATCTAGTTCACTAATGAGCAAGGGAGGTTCACCTTCCCAAGTCTCATTACCAAACAACTTGGCATTCAGTTTCATGATGGCTCCCAGATATTGAGCAACTTGCTCTCCAGTTATATCTTCATCATCTTCAGAAGAAGAATAGTTTTCAGAACTCATGAATGGCAGAAGGAGGTTTAATAGGATCTCTATGGTTTCTATATGAGCCTCAGATTCTTTTAGGTCCTCAACAGGGAACTCCTTCTTACTTGAGAGACGTTCCATGAGGTCTTCCTCACTGGGATTCACGTCCTCCCCTTCCTCTCTAGGTTCAGCCATTTTGATTATGTCAATGGCCTTGCACTCTCATTTTGGATTCTCTTCAGTATTGCTTGGGAGAGTACTAGGAGGAGTTTCAGTGATTTTCTTACTCAGCTGGCCCACTTGTGCCTCCAAATTTCTGATGGAGGACCTTGTTTCACTCATGAAACTTAAAGTGGCCTTAGACAGATCAGAGACTATATTTGCTAAGCTAGAGGTGCTCTGCTCAGAATTATCTGTCTGTTGCTGAGAAGATGATGGAAAAGGCTTGCTATTGCTGAGTCTATTTCTTCCACCATTATTAAAGCATTGTTGAGGCTTTTGTTGATCCTTCCATGATAAATTTGGATGATTTCTCCATGAGAAATTATAGGTGTTCCCATAAGGTTCACCCATGTAATTTACCTCTGCCATTGCAGGGGTCTCAGGATCATAGGCTTCTTCTTCAGAAGATGCCTCTTTAGTACTGTTGGATGCATTTTGCCATCCATTCAGACTTTGAGAAATCATGTTGACTTGCTGAGTCAACATTTTGTTCTGAGCCAATATGGCATTCAGAGCATCAATTTCAAGAACTCCCTTCCTCTGAGGTGTCCCATTATTCATGGAATTCCACTCAGAAGTGTACATGAATTGGTTATTTGCAACCATGTCAATGAGTTCTTGAGCTTCTGCAGGCGTTTTGTTTAGGTGAATGGATCCACCTGCAGAATGGTCCAGTGACATCTTGGAGAACTCAGATAGACCATAATAGAATATATCCAAAATGGTCCACTCTGAAAGCATGTCAGAAGAACACCTTTTGGTCATCTGCTTGTATCTCTTCCAAGCTTCATAGTGGAATTCACCATCTTTTTGTTTGAAGGTATGAACATCCACTCTAAGCTTGCTCAACTTTTGAGGAGGAAAGAACTTATCTAAGAAGGCCGTGACCAGCTTATCCCAAGAGTCCAGGCTATCTTTAGGTTGAGAGTCCAACCATGCTCTAGCCCTGTCTCTTACAGCAAAAGGGAAAAGCATGAGCCTGTAGACTTCAGGATCTACTCCATTAGTCTTAACAGTCTCACAGATCTGCAAAAATTCGGTTAAAAATTGATAGGGATCTTCTGATGGAAGTCCATGGAATTTGCAGTTCTGTTGTCTTAGAGAAACTAGATGAGGTTTCAGCTCAAAATTGTTTGCTCCAATGGCAGGGATTGAGATGCTTCTTCCGTCAAACTTGGAAGTAGGTGTAGTATAATCACCAAGCATCCTCCTTGCATTATTGTTGTTGGGTTTGGCTGCCATATCCTTTTCTTGTTCGAAAATTTCAGTAAGGTTGTCTTTGGCTTGTTGTAATTTAGCTTCTCTTAATTTCCTCTTCAGAGTCCTTTCAGATTTAGGATCAGCTTCAACAAGAATGCCTTTTTCCTTGTTCCTGCTCATATGAAAGAGAAGAGAACAGAAAAGGAAGAGGAATCCTCTATGTCACAGTATAGAGATTCCTTTATGTTAGTAGAAGAAGAAAGGAATAGAAGAAAGAAAAGAGTTAAGAATCCAAACACAAGGGGGAAGATAGGTTCGAATTCTTGAGATGAAGAGAAGTGTTAGTAGATAAATAAAGGAAAAGTCTAGGGGGCCAGCAATTTTATTGATTTTTGGCCAGCATGTAACCAGCAGAGAAAGGTGAGCCATTAGATGAAGTCTCACACCAATTTCACACCATTAAATCATCATTGATGGCTATTTGATGGCTACCAATCACAAAAGTTGCTGGCCCTCTAGCATTGCTCATAAATAAATAGATAGAAGAAGATGAGAGGGAGAGAATTTCGAAAATTAATTTTGAAAAATGGTTAGTGATTTTCGAAAATTAAGAGAAGAATTAAAATTAAAATTAGAATTTGAAATAATTAGTTAATTAAGAAAATTTTGAAAAAGAGGGAAGTGATTTTAAAAAATTAGGGAGAGGAAAGTAGTTAAATGGTTTTGAAAAAGATAAGAAACAAACAAAAAGTCAATTAGTTAGTTGAAAAAGATTTGAAAATCAATTTTGAAAAGATAAGAAGTTAGAAAAAATTTTTGAAATCAAATTTTTGAAAAATATATGATTTGAAAAAGATATTTTAAAATAGATTTGATTTTTAAAATTAAAATTGATTACTTGACTAACAAGAACTAAAAGATATGATTCTAGAATTTAAAGATTGAACCTTTCTTAATAAGAAAGTAACAAACTTCAAAATTTTTAATCAATCACATTAATTGTTAGTAAAGTTTTCGAAAATTATGAAATAAAGATAAGAAAAAGATTTTGAAAATCAAAGTTGAAAATTTTCGAAAATAAAAAATGAAAAAGATTTGATTTTTGAAAAAGTTTTGAAAAGATAAGATTTTTAAAATTGAAATTTTGACTTGACTTATAAGAAATAGCTAAGTTTTTTTTTAATTTTTGACTAAGTCAACTCAAATTTTCAAAAATTATGAGCAAAATAAGGGAAATATATTTTTTTATTTTTGAATTTTTAATGATGAGAGAGAAAAATACAAAAAATGACTCATAACATGAAAATTATGAATCAAAATACATGATGCATGCAAGAACACTATGAATGTCAAGATGAACACCAAGAACACATTGAATTTCAAGATGAACATCAAGACTTATTTTTGAAAGATTTTCAAGAAAAGAAAACATGCAAGACACCAAACTTAGAAATTTTTAATGTTTAGACACTATGGATTAAAAAAATGCATACGAGAAACAACAAAAAACACAAAACAAGAAAATATCAATATCAAACAAGAAGACTTACCAAGAACAGCTTGAAGATCATGAAGAAAACATGCATGAATTTTCGAAAATTACAAGAAAAAGGGAAACATGCAATTGACACCAAACTTAAAACATAACACAAGACTCAAACAAGAAACACAATATTTTTGGTTTTTATGATTTTATTGATTTTTTTGTATTTTATTTTTTTTTTTGAAAACATATAGGAAAAATAAGATAAGAAATTCAAATTTTTTTTAATAAGAATTCCAGGAAAATTTCAATGTTAGCCTAAAGCTCCGATCCAGGAGTTGGACGTGGCTTAATAGCCAGCCAACTTTAGGATATAAATTCGGCATGCAACAGTTGATACTTCATCCAACTCCATATACATGTCCTTTATGCTAACAATTGGAAGCCTCAATCCAAAAGGATTTGGACATGGCTTTTCAACCAGCCAAGCTTCAACATGCTTCATGAAACACTAGAATTCATTCTTAAAAAATTAGAATAATTTTTTGAAAATAGAAGTAAAAATTTTTGAAAATAAAATAAAAAGAAAATTACCTAATCTGAGCAACAAGATGAACCGTCAGTTGTCCAAACTCGAACAATCCACGGCAACGGCGCAAAAAACTTGTTAGGCGAAATTGTGATCTCTAACAATGGCGATCACTTGGTATGCGCATTTATAACTCAGCACTTTCTTCACAACTTCGCACAACTAACCAGCAAGTGCACTGGGTCGTCCAAGTAATAAACCTTACGTGAGTAAGGGTCGATCCCACGGAGATTGTTGGTATGAAGCAAGCTATGGTCATCTTGTAGATCTCAGTTAGGCTGATTCAAATGATTATGGAGTTTTCGAAAGTAATAATAAATAAAACATAAAATAAAGATAGAAATACTTATGTAAATCATTGGTGGAAATTCAAATAAGTGTATGGATATGCTTTGTCCCTGTTGAATCTCTGCAACATACTGCTTTCTTACTTTCAATCCTTCATACTCCTTTCCATGGGAAGCTGTATATAGGGCATCACCATTATCAATGGCTACTTCCCATCCTCTCAGTGAAAAAGGTCCAAATTATCTTGTCACAGCACGGCTAATCAACTGTCGGTTCTCGATATTGTCGGAATAGAATCCATTGATTCTTCTGCGTTTGTCATCACGCCCAACAATCACGAGTTTGAAGCTCGTCACAGTCATTCAATCCCTGAATCCTACTCAGAATACCACAGACAAGGTTTAGACCTTCTGGATTCTCAGGAATGGCCGCCAATAATTCTAGCTTATAGCACGAAGATTCTGATCAAGGAATCCAAGAGATATGTGCTCGTTCTAAGGTAGAACGGAAGTGGTTGTCAATCACGCGTTCATAAGGATGGATGATGATGAGTGTCACGGATTATCACATCCGTCAGGTTGAAGTGCAACGGATATCTTCTAACAAGAATAAGCTGAACTGAATAGAAAATAGTAGTAATTACATTAAAACTCGAGGTACAGCATAGCTCCACACCCTTAATCTATGGTGTGTAGAAACTCCACCGTTGAAAATACATAAGTGATGAAGGTCCAGACATGGCTGAATGGCCAGCCCCTATGAATGATCAAAAGACCGAATGGTCAAGAGACTATATTGTCAAAGACACTAGTACAATAGTAAAAAGTTCTATTTATACAAAAACGAGCTACTAGGGTTACAGAGATAAGTAATTGATGCAGAAATCCACTTCTGGGGCCCACTTGGTGTGTGCTTGGGCTGAGCTTGAGCTTTACACGTGCAGAGGCTTCTCTTGGAGTTAAACACCAAGTTGTAACGTGTTTTTGGCGTTTAACTCAAGTTTATGACGTGTTTTTGGTGTTTGACTCCAGAATGCAGCATGGAATTAGCGTTGAACGCCAGTTTACGTCATCTAATCTCGAATAAAGTATAGACTTTTATATATTGCTGGAAAGCTCTGGATGTCTACTTTCCAGAGCCGTTGAGAGCGCGCTATTTGGAGTTTTGTAACTCCAGAAAATCCATTTCGAGTGCAGGGAGGTCAGAATCCAACAGCATCAGCAGTTCTTTGTCAGCCTCCTTATCAGAGTTTTGCTCAGGTCCCTCAATTTAAGCCAGAAAATACCTGAAATCACAGAAAAACACACAAACTCATAGTAAAGTCCAAAAATGTGAATTTTACATAAAAACTAATGAAAACATCCCTAAAAATAGCTAGATCCTACTAAAAACTACCTAAAAACAATGCCAAAAAGCGTATAAATTATCTGCTCATCACTTGTGCCGTTGAGTGATGTCAATTGGGCTCTACTTGCTTTGGTGAGTCAATGGGCTTGGAATCAGATTTAATTGAGCAGAGAGTCACTTCCAGGAGAACAGAGCATTCATTAAGTGAGCGGAACGCTTTTATACCTACGCGTACGTGTCCTCTGCGCGTGTGCGTCCATTTTGCGTTTTTGGCCTTTCATGCGCACGCATCTTTCACTCTTGCGTGTGCTTTAGCAATTTGGCACATTGATGTGTGCATGACATGTACACGTGCGCGTCCCTTTTCAGCGTTCACTTAGTGAGCGTAGCGTTCTTCAATTGAACGCTCCCCAGGCGTACGCGTTACCTATGCGTACGCGTGGGTTTTCAAACATGCCATTTCCACACTGCCGCTCAGCCCACGCTTCCTCGTCCTTCTTCAGGTAAGCCACATCCATGCGTACACGTCGATGGCTATACTTCCATTCCAATTTTTGTTTTTCTCGAAAACGCTCACTCTTGCAACATAGCGTTCTCTTTGTAATTGAACACCAAACACATCCACGCGTACGCGTCATGCATGCATACGCGTGGGTCCTCAAAAATCCTTGCCCGACGCGTAAGCGTTATGTACACGTGTGCGTCGTAGCATTTTCATGCCAAGAGCGCTCTCCTTGTTTAAGTCATGGGCCACGCTTTTTAAAAGCATGGTCTAAGGCACCAAAGCATGCTCAAACTTCAAAATGTGTATAGAATTCTTCCTTTGACCTTATTTTATGCTTTCTACTTCTTTTCCTTCATCTTTTCACCTATCATCAACCAAACAGATGCATCAAAGCCTTGGCATAATCATCAAATCTTGCATCATTCATATTATCAACTAAATCTTGCAAGAAATCTAATGAAAATGCATAAAATTACCAATTTTTGATTGAATCAAGACAAGCATGAAATTCTCACTCAAACACTTACTTATTGCCTAAAAATGCATGAAAACCAAGTAAAAACTAATGAAAAAGGCTTGTGAAACTAGCCTAAGATGACTTGTCATCATAACACCAAACTTAATTCTTGCTTGTCCCCAAGTCAGGAGTAAGACAGAACAAAAAAGAATGCAGAAAGAGAAGAGTATACGTCTTTATTTGGGAAACATTCAATACTGGTTAATGGGGTTTTCATGCATGGTATCTTAGAGATTTTTATTCTGTGGTTGAGACATTAACATCCCTTTGGATCCTTACTTGAATTACACAAAAAACTGAGATTTTTTATTGCTTGGTTCTTAGTTTTTTTCTTCTCGTTCTCTTTCTTAGCTGAGATTTATTTCTTGCTGAGGCTTAATGCTATGTGGAAAGGCAGCTTTTTAGAGTAAACTTTCAGCCAGCATTCCCTCCCCAGTTGGTTCAAGATGCTAGGTCTTAAAACACCCCCATGGGCTTACTTGCTCAAGCCTTTCCTTAGCACACACACATCACAGGCATTTAGCTTGTTTTTGTTCTTTGGAAATAAATGCCCAGCACCTCTTTGGGTCAATAAATGCTTTGTCTCAAAGTAACTCTTGACGGTGGACTTTCAGTTGGCAATCCTGGGTTAGTTAACCCAAGTTGCCGGGTGATGAAGCACCCCTTAGAACGTAGTTATCCAAGCTTATCTTTGTACAAGAACATCACAGGCATATATTCAAATCATAAGCCATTGGTGCCCAGCCTTGTTTATTTCTCTTTTGTTTCTTCTTTTCTTGTATTTTCTTTCTTTTGTTATGCATCTCTTTCATTTGTCAAGTCTCATGAAATGTAACTCAAGTTCATATCACAAAGTCATGCCAACATTCAGCCTTATTTATAAATCAACCAATGAACCAACACATACCACCACATAACCTTATTCTATCTTATATCATACCAGACTTTTACTCTTTCTCTATTTCACAGTTATTTTTCTTTTATTCAAAGCATATAATTCAAGTAAGAAGAAAGTGAATCAAGCACTTAAACTAGCAAGCCATAACGGCATGAAAACAATTAGATAGTAAATAAATATAATAGGACACTAATCAATAGTGGACATTTGCACTTTCAATTTGCATATTTGAGCTAAAGTCAGTCAGAGAATAATACAACCTCTTGGAGTCCATTTGTTTCCTCTATGTCATCATCATTGTTGGGTTCTATGTCCTTCCTTTGTCTATCCACCGGATGATGTATCTTTCCCTCCAAGAGATTGAATGACTTCCTACAAGAGATACTGAAAGTTGCTTGTTCCCCAAGCACTTGAGAAACAGTTATCATGCATGTATGCTTGTGATTCTCTAAACCTAAGTTGGTGTGGGAACACCAAACTTAGTTCCTTGCCTACTTCTATGTGCATAAATACATGCATGAAACATCAAGTACTTTTTATTATGAACTAGAAAACATGTATGAGCTAGAAAACAGATATAAACTAGAAAACAAACTAAAAACTAGAAACATAACAATTATTAAGTAGTTTCTCTGATTGTTTGGAGCTGATACTAGTCATTCTGAGGGTGCAATATGTCCTTAATGAAATTTTCGTGGAACACCAAACTTAGCATCCAACATTCACCCTTAATTATTTTGGTGTGCAACACCAAACTTAGCTCTTTGCAATATAGAGAAATCTACTTAACTCCTTTATTGAAATAAATAAGACAGGAAAAACTAATGACCTGTAGCTGATGAATTTCTTCCTCTTTTTCTAGTTTGTTAAGAGGAATGACCTCCATGGTAAAGAGGAGCCACTCTGTTCCCCTTTTCTTGGCCTCTTCCCAGCAAGCTTCCTTTTGTTAATTGCTTGATTGAGCTTTTTTGCTGGTGGTCCAGGGGTTGGGTTGCTTGTGGTTGACCTCTCCTTCTTCCTTGATATGTTTAATGGTAGCTTAGTCACAATACTCTCTTCGGTGTTGTTGTTGGTTGCCTTTACTTCTTTGATTCCAAGACATGGTTGCTGTGTGATTATTGGAGTTTTATCTTCATCAAGAGCCTTTTGAATTGATGGTTCAATGAGCCCTTCATCTATGTAATTCTTTGCTTCACTTGAGTTTGGACTTCTTTGATTGTCTTCCTCACTTTCTTGTTCCTCCACTTCCTCCTTTTCACTCAACATCTGGTTTAATAGAACTTTTATGGAGGAAGTTTGTTTATCTTCCCAAGATTTTTTCATCTCCTCTTCATATCTTCCAATCATGGATTCAAGTGCTGAAAATTTTTGGTTCAGGGAAGTTTGTGAGGGTTGTGAGTTTTCATGTTCCTTTGTCATCTCAAGTGGCTTCTGTTGGTATGCAGTCTCAGGTTCAAATACCTCCACAACCTTCTTTTCCATTGAAATTCCATTCGATACAAGGACCTCTTCTTCCTCTTTTTCACTCACAGTTTGTTCTTCACCCTTACCACTTGGCAATCCTGAATGTATCCTCTTTTGCTCTAAATGCCCCTCTATCTTCCTAAAGAGGAATTCTTGCTTTGTCCAGAATTACTTTTGTTCTTCCACGAGTTGTTCTTGTCTTTCCATTAATCCTCTGGACTTTTGAAGGGGATCTTCAACTGCTGGCTCAAGAGACAAAGGCTGAGAGTAATTTTGTGGACATAGATGTGTTATAGTGAAGTTGTTTTGAGGGATATGGAAGGAGCTTTGTGTTGAGCTATATTCAAGTTGTAACGACCCAACTCCCATTATGCCATGGTCATACAAGAAGCTAAGTGTTACTAACTTATCCCTCCTAATTATTAACTATTATTTAATATATGAGCCTTTTCCTTGTTAGAGCGATGCCAATTTTACGAGTAATTTTAATTTTTTTTTATTCGTTGCGGATGATAAGGTAAAATAAACAAGCATACATTGAGAGAAATAGAAAAGAAGCATAAAGAAACATAGAAATACAGCTGATAATATACATCATGTACACTATAACAAAAAATGTAGCGTTTACACAAGATCAAGTTAGTTTACATCCTCGTCATTGATGACATGTCACCATGTCATGTTTTTCTATGCTTTTTCATACAATAAATTGATGATTAGTGCTTAAATATTGCATTCTTTTGTGCTTAATTGGAATATTTCCTTGATCTTTCAATTTTATAAATCTTGTAGGAAATAAGAAGAAAAAGAAGCAAAGAAGCACAAAATAAGCTAAAAAGGAGAAAAAAGAGCTTTGGGGCACACTTTGAAGTTGGAGCACACTTTGGAGCCTTAGGCCACGCTTTTAAAAGCGTGGCCCATGACCAAATTAAAGGAGAATAGGCAATCAGCACACAATGCTCCGCTCTTGCCAAGAGCAGAGCATTATCGTGATGCAAAGTGGGGTTGGAAGCAAATTTTACCCAAGTTAAATTTGGGGTGCTCACAGCAAGACCATGCCTCCTTCAAAAGGCTATAACTTGAGCTACAGATGTCCGATTGATGTGCTTACAGTTGCATTGGAAAGCTGACATTCAGAGCTTTCCAACGATATATAGAAATTCATATTTGCATAAAATTGTGGCATGAGTGAAAGGCATCTTTAAGGGCAAAAAATAAGCGAAAATAAACCAAAGTGCTTCCACTAAGGCTCGAAGAGGGAGGCACAAGGAAACCAAGGAAGTCTGCTCTCTCAAGGAGAGCAGAGTGCTCTCTTGGAGAGCATTGTCGTGCTCTCACCCAACGAAAATGCAAGAAAATTGGCGTGGAGTGCGTTCACCAAGGCTTGAACCTGGAACCTCACCCAAGCAAAAGCAATGCTCCGCTCCCCACAAGAGCAGAGCGCTACTTCCTTTATTCCTTGGTGCATGAGACACAACTTGACACGGCCCAAGGAAGCATGTCACGTACAATTTGGCACGGTCAAGGAACTTGGTGCGCGCACAAGACACACCACAAGCCAATGCTCCACTCTCCACAAGAGCAGAGCATCCTCCTGGGAGCAACACTTGGGCTGGAAATTCACTAAAAATTCCATTTGAATTTAATTGAACCAAGGCCAACCAAACCCATCTCTCTTCAAATCCAAAGCAAGCAAAGCCCACATCATCACTTAAAGGCACAAGAACAAGCTAGAATTAGGATTTTTATTTAATTTGTTTTTCATTTCAATTTAATTTTATTTTGTAAAAAGCCTATATAAAGGCATCATTCTCATTTTCATAAGAGGCTGGCTCCACTAGGGAGCATTAGGAGTAGGATAGAGAGCTCTCTCTTAGTTTTCCTTCCTGTTTTAAATCTTGGATTGAAATTGGAGAAATTCTATTTTAGTTTCTATCTGAGATCACTTTGTTTTTATTTTGCTGCATAATTCAAGGAATTATAATTTGAATCAAGGCTCTCTTTACTACTTCCATCTCTATTTCTTCTTCAAATTGTTTCTCTGTTGGATCAAGGAAGGAATTGAGATCTAGACTTGTTTTCTAGTCTCATTGATTCCCTGAGATCCTCACTTGTCTCTTTAGATTTCATAATTGAATTGAGTTTTCCTGTTGATTTACTTCTCTGCTTCAATTTCCTTCTCTGCAATTTTTACTTTCTGTTGCATTGCTTCCAATTTATATTTCTTGCACATTTACATTCTACACTTTACCTTTGAGCTTGCTGCAAATCTGAATTTACTTTTCTTGCCTTGGATCCATTGCTTTCTTTAATTTTCAACACCCAGCCTCCCTTTACTTTTCTTGTAATTTAAGTTTCAGCTCTTTTACTTTCTTGCTCTTTATGTTTCCTGCCATTTACATTCTGCAACTTTAAATTCACTGCTATTTACTTTCTGTTGGCTATATTTTATCCAATTTTCACTCACCAATGTTAGCTTCACTAAACTAATCACCCACTAAAGTTGCTTGATCCATCAATCCCTGTGGGATCGACCTCACTCTTGTGAGTTATTACTACTTGATGCGACCCGGTACACTTGCCGGTTAGATCTATGTGTTTGGAAATTCATTTTCCACAAAAACACCATCAAGTTTTTGGCGCCGTTGCCGGGGATTGATTTAGATCAACAATGATTAAGTGGGTGAGAAGTCTAGATCAGGCATTCTTTTGTTTTTGTTCTCTGTTCTAAATTGAAATCAAGGTGTTTGAGTTATTGCCTCACTTAGAAGTTCTTCTCTGAGACAAGAACTTCAATTTTCATTGGTGTTGTGTTTTACAAAATTCAAATGGAGTTCAACTCATCTTGTGATCAAACAAATTTTCTGGGATATCACCCACCATCACAAATCTCTAATGGTGGCTGGGAATATCACCAAGAATTTACAGATTCTAAGCACTCCAATCCATAGAGATGCACTTCAAAGCCACAAGATGAACAAGATAATCATATGGGATATTTCTCACCACCACAAAATGATTCAAGTTATTATTCTAATGGTGGTTGGGAGTATCACCAAGAATTAAAGGAGTATGAACAATCAAGTGAAATGAAATATTTCCCAGAGCCGCAAAGTGACTCATACTATTATGGCACGTACACAAATGATGGCTGGGAAGGGAAATGCAATGATTCACATTCTAATTATTTAAGGACATTATCAGTTGATTGTGCTGCCAGAGCATACTTGGAAGAGTGTTCATTCTTTGATTATGCCTCAACACAAAATTCCCTCCAAGATCCACACAACTCATCTTACCAACCACAAAATTACTCTCAACCTTCATCTTTTGAGCTAATAGCTGAGGATCCCCTTCAAAAGTCTAGAGAATTATTGGAAAGACAAGAACAATTTATGGAAGAACAAAAACAACGCTGGACATAACAAGAATTCCTCCTCAAGAAGACAGAAGGTCATGTAGAGCAAAGGAGGATTCATTCAGGATCACCAAGTGTTAAGGATGAGGAACAATCTGTGAGTGAAGAAGAGGAAGAAGAGGTTCCTATATCAATTAAAATTTCAATGGAGGATGAGGAGAAGGAGGCAATTGAACCTGAAGCTGCATATCCACAGAAGCCACTTGAGATAAAGGAACATGAAAACTCACAACCTCCACAAACCTCCCTGAACCAAAGACCCTTAACACTTGAATCTGTGATTGAGAAATATGAAGAGGGGATAAAGAAATCTTGGGAAGAATAACAAACCTCCCCCATGAAATTGCTATTAAGTCAATTGTTGAGTGTAAAAAAGGAAGTAGAAGAGCAAGAAAGTGAGGAAGACACTCAAGAGAAGTCACACTCAACTGAAGCAAAGAAGTGCAAAGAGGAAGGGCTCATGGAACAACCAATTCAAAAGGCTTTTGATGAGGAGAAAAATCCAATAAACAAACAGCAACCAAGTCTTGAATACAAAGGAGTGAAGGCAACTAACAAGAGCACTAATCATGTCCCTGGTCCAGCAAGCAAGGTCAATCAAGCCATTTACAAAAGGAAGCTTGCTGAGGAGAGGCCAAGACAGGGGACAATAGCTGAAACTTCTCCTCCTTTGAGGTCATTCCTCTTAACAAACTGGAAGAAGAGGAAGAAAGTGAAGAACAGGTAGACAGTAAGTACATTTCTTCTGCATGCTTTGTTTAAATTTCAATAAATTGGCATATGATTACATTCTAAGTTTGGTGTTGCCTTGCAACAAATTATTTTCAATCTTTTTGGATGATTGCATCAAATCAAAAAATGAAAGTGACACACCAAGATTCTAAGTTTGGTGTGCCACTTATTTTCTATGCAAATAATTCAAGCAACACTACTTGTTTGCATAATCATAATGCCTCTGCAGTTTTATTTTTCTCTTTTAATTTAATACCTTCTCATTCTAGTTGCTTTAGTCATTTTTCTGGTTTTAAATGCTTTCATTTAGTTTGCTTATTAACTGTTTTTGTTAATACATCACCAAGACATCCTTATTCATGACAGACTCTTCATTTGGTGATTGTATTTAACATATAACAGTTTCTTTTGTTTAGTTTTAATTCAAATAAAGTGACATATGGTTTCATTCTAAGTTTGATGTTGCTATGCAACAAAAATTTGGTTCCAATATCTACTAGATACTTGCATCAATTCCAAGTGAAAGTGTCACACTAAGTTTGGTGTGCCACTTATTCTTTATGTAAAGTATTATGCACACCTTCTTATGTTTGCAATCAAAAAATGTCTCTGTCTCTGGTGCCTTGATTGTTATCTTTCATTTTGCTTGCTTAAAACACATGTGCTACTAACATTGCATTGTGTAAGACATTCATGATCCATCTTAAGCCATATAGCCATTGTTCTAATTATTGCTTGAGGAAGAACAAGCATGTTGACTTTGGCAAGGGAAGGAGAAGAATGGGAGGAAAATGACAATAATAGAGAAGATGAACTACAAGGTTGTAAAGTTCCTTTTCCTCTCATTTGTTTAAAGCACTTTAAACTGCATGATTGTCTTCTTTATATATGTGTGTATGAATAAGCATAGCCTAACTTTTGATTGTAACATGGTGCTGTACCATTATGACTACCAACTTGAGTTTTGTGAATTCAAAAGCAATAAATTATCATGATCATAAACAAACAAGGAATTAAAGAAGAACTTAGCATGTGCATACAAGTATTGGAAAGCTAGTATGATTAATTGTTGCTCAACTGCATTGGATTTTATTTAATTGAAGTTTTCATCTAGTACATTTTGTGAAATCTTTTGAAATCATGAAAACCTTAAAGAAGCAAATACAATTAAAGCAAGAAAAGAAAAAGGGAAAGAATGAGAAAGCTGAAGGCTCTGAGTACCAATGGCAATTTATTTGCTAAGTGCTTGTGGTGTTTATGTATCAAGCCAAATGCTTGAAAACAAAACACTTAGAAGTCAAGACTAGGCTCAAGTGCAAAAGCACTCCCTCAAAGCTCAAGGTTTTGAGCATCAATGATTAGAGAGTCAAGAAAAGAAAAAAAAGAGCTTAATGAAGTCCTCTAATTCAAATGCTTGTGGTGCTTATGTATCAAGTGGTAATACTTGAAAACAAAGCATTTAGAATCGTAGCTTTGTTATTAACTCATGGGGCAAAGCACCCAAAAGGAGAAGCTAAAAAAAAAATCAAAAGCTTGTTTCAAGGAAGAATTATAAGAAAAAGATTTCATAAATTGAGCTAGATAGAAGCATCAATCATTTACATTTCTTTTGTGATTGAAGCATGCATAGAAAGCTAGCTTACCATGAACATTGAGTTGCTATTCTTCTTACCTTGGATTTTCAATCTTTATTGCATGATTCTTTTCTTGCTTGGGGACAAGCAAGGTTTAAGTTTGGTGTTGTGATGACATGTCATCATGTCATGTTTTTCTATGCTTTTTCATACAATAAATTGATGATTAGTGCTTAAATATTGCATTCTTTTGTGCTTAATTGGAATATTTCCTTAATCTTTTAATTTTATAAATTTTGTAGGAAATAAGAAGAAAAAGAAGCAAAGAAGCACAAAATAAGCTAAAAAGGAGAAAAAAAGAGCTTTGGGACACACTTTGAAGTTGGAGCACACTTTGGAGCCTTAGGCCACGCTTTTAAAAGCGTGGCCCATGACCAAATTAAAGGAGAATAGGCAATCAGCACACAATGCTCCGCTCTTGCCAAGAGCACAACATTATCGTTGCAAAGTGAGGTTGGAAGCAAATTTTCGCTAAGTTAAATTTGGGGCGCTCACAGCATGACCATGCCTCCTTCAAAGGGCTATAACATGAGCTACAGATGTCCGATTAATGTGCTTTCAGTTGCATTGGAAAGCTGACATTAAAAGCTTTCCAACAATATATAGCAATTCATATTTGGCATACAATTGAGGCATGAGTGAAAGGCATCTTTAAGGGCAAAAAATAAGCGAAAATAAACCAAAGTGCTTCCACCAAGGCTCGAAGAGGGAGACACAAGGAAACCAAGGAAGTCTGCTCTATCAAGGAGAGCAGAGTGCTCTCTTGGAGAGCATTGTCGTGCTCTCACCCAAAGAAAATGCAAGAAAATTGGCGTTGAGTGCTTTCACCAAGGCTTGAACCTGGAACCTCACCCAAGCAAAAGCAATGCTCCGCTCCCCACAAGAGCAGAGCGCTACTTCCCTTATTCCTTAGTGCATGGGCACAACTTGACACGGCCCAGGGAAGCATGTCACGCACAATTTGGCATGGTCAAGGAACTTGGTGCGTGCACAAGACACACCACAAGCCAATGCTCCACTCTCCACAAGAGCAGCTCATCCTCTTGGGAGCAACACTTGGGCTGGAAATTCACTCAAAATTCCATTTAAATTTAATTGAACCAAGGCCAACCAAACCCATCTCTCTTCAAATCCAAAGCAAGCAAAGCCCACATCATCACTTATAGACACAAGAACAAGCTAGAATTAGGATTTTCATTTAATTTGTTTTTCGTTTCAATTTCATTTTATTTTGTAAAAAGCCTATATAAAGGCATCATTCGCATTTTCATAAGAGGCTGGCTCCACTAGAGAGCATTAGGAGTAGGATAGAGAGATCTCTCTTAGTTTTCCTTCTTATTTTAAATCTTGGATTGAAATTGGAGAAATTCTGTTTCAATTTCTATCTGAGATCTCTTTGTTTTTATTTTGCTGCATAATTCAAGGAATTGCGATTTGAATCAAGGCTCTCTTTAATGCTTCCATCTCTATTTCTTCTGCAAATTGTTTCTCTGTTGGATCAAGGATGGAATTGAGATATAGACTTGTTTTCTAGTTTTATTGATTCCCTGAGATCCTCACTTGTCTCTTTAGATTTCATAATTGAATCGAGTTTTCTTGCTAATTTACTTCTCTGCTACAATTTCCTTCTCTACCATTTTTACTTTCTGTTGCATTGCTTCCAATTTATATTTTCTGCACATTTACATTCTACACTTTACCTTTGAGCTTGCTGCAAATCTGAATTTACTTTTCTTGCCTTGGATCTATTGCTTTCTTTAATTTTCAACACCCAGCCCCCTTTACTTTTTCTGCAATTTACTTTTCTTGCAATTTAAGTTTCAGCTCTTTTACTTTCTTGCTCTTTAAGTTTCCTGCCATTTACATTCTGTAACTTTAAATTCGCTTCTATTTACTTTCTGTTGGCTACATTTCATCCAATTCTCACTCACCAATGTTAGCTTGACTAAACTAATCACCCACTAAAGTTGCTTCATCCATCAATCCCTGTGGGATCGACCTTACTCTTGTGAGTTATTACTACTTGATGCGACCCGGTACACTTGTCGGTTAGATCTATGTGTTTGGAAATTCGTTTTCCACAAAAACACCATCAGTCATCCTACGTAGCTAATATTTACACGACACTCCCAGGGCCTGGCCCATACAAAAAGCTGCTAAACTGGCACCCAGGCTAGCCTAACCACTCTACAGCTCCTAGCTCTTGGGTGTACTAACACAAATGAGAGACTAACTAACAGATGATGTCAGACTAGAGTGTCATCAAAAGAATGCCCCCATTGTTGTCAAACTATATCTACACGTGGCCGTTCGGAGAATTGTCGTGAGGCTCATCCATCTCCTTATCCTGCTCTATCTCTATCTCAGGACCCTCTTCCTCCTCATTGTCCGCAGCTACAGCTATACCCTCATATCCACCAGAAACACTACTGTCACTATTTACAAAACCATTCGCGAGCACAAGTCCATTCACGTAAATAGGAGCTACCCCATCGTCCGGTAGTGCCAGCTCATCAGGCTGTGAAAAGTCAAAGATCGGCTCTGGGGGAAAGTCCCACTCTGGTGGTATCATAGGTACGTAGTCACCAGCTGACTCGGGCTCGTCAGGAATGATAGGCTCAGGTTCCACCACATTCAAAGGTTGAGCTAGTATAGGGTGTCCGGGACCATTAGGAAAATGAGAAGGGGTAAGAACTGGGGAGTTCTTAGTAGGGTCGGGGTTATTAGTTATGTTTAGTTACACGATGTCGATTAACAGATGAGTAATAGGGTATAGCGAAGTAGTAAACAAAAGATAAAGATAGATAGAGAAAATAGAGAAAACAGAAAGTAGAACACAAACAGCAGAATGCAAGACAATAAAGCACAGGTATAACACACAAGTAGACAAACATAAAGAAAATAGATCACACACAAAAAGGAAGGCAACAAAGAATGATGTGCAGACAAAAATGATGCATGTCTATCCCTAGTACAGGCCAAGAGCTCATGTGTCGGTTAGCTGCCCGCAATCCCGACATTTATCCGGTCACGAGTAATCCCGATTTCCCGGATACGATTTTTCATTCCTAAATAAACGCGCATATAATAATAGCTACTCATTTGAGATAGCCTCTGCTTATTGCAGGAAAATATATATATACTCTGCTCTGCTCTGCTTTGGGGAAGCGAAAAATAGCTGTAGGTAACTTAGTTTCCTTACAGAAGCTCTGGGTTGCATCAAGCAACTAATATATATATATATAGCTCTGGGTTGCATCAAGCACTAATACATATATATACAAATATCTCTTTATTATACTACTATTCTCTTTATATCTCTTTACCCTGTTCTGGTTTCTCTTTTCTCTGTATCTCTTTACTGTGCTCTAGTTGCTCTGTTCTCTGTATCTCTTTACTCTTCTCTGATTATTCTTTCCTCTGTATCTATATTACTCTTTTTCTTTTTATCTCTTTAATTTACTCTGGTTACTCTATTTTCTGTGTTTCTCTACTCTGCTCTGATTTCTCTACTTAACGTATGTATTTAAAGCTTATGTAAATTTTGGTATGAATAGTTAGCCGGTCCCAAGTATAGGTTCATTAAGTCTATACTGAAACAATTTAACTTTTCATATAATACCTAACCCTATTCGCAACTCAAGGACTAACTATGTTGCCCTAGTTCGTTCACTAGTCTTTGTCTGTTTTTATGTTATTAAAACTTTACAGACTCTTCTTTGGTTCTTATCTTTTCTTTAACTTTTTATCTTTGCCTCACTAATATGTTCTTACCACTCCCTAAGTGTTTTATGAAGGTAATTAGGAAATTCTGCAATTAAAATTGTCTTTCTAAGGCTTTTGTAGAAAACTGTCTTTTCCGTATTATTTTATTATTTTTATTAAAATATTATTTTTAATTAAATATTATTATTTAATATTTTATTACTAAATTTTCGAAAATTACCCTACTTTAACTTTTAACCTTTAAAATTCACTTTTTACCACCCGTAACTTTTAATATTTCTACTTTAACTACCCTAACTTTTGGAAATTACCAAATACCCCCTTAAACACCAAAAATTTTACTTCCTTGCCCTTTTTAAGATCTAAAGTCTGTTCTTCATTGTTCTTCATCACACTCAAAGTGTTCTTCGTGTTCTTCGTAAATTCTTCAGATTCTTTCTCTGTTTTTACCCATTTTTTAGTCTTTTCAGCAACCGATTTTTACCATAATTCAAAATAAATCAGCAGCCACTAAAACTCCATCTTTTCTACATAATTTTAACACAAATTGAACCCTAATTTAGGGCCTAGGGTTTCATTTTCTGGCTGCTCCAAGAACATGAACTCAAAGTTTGAATTTCATCAAATTTTATCAAAATTTCACCAAATTTTCACCAAGAATCAATCATATATGCAACCAATTTTTAGCACAGCCAAATCATACAACATTCATACAACTCAAACAAATATAATCAAGATTAATTTCGTCACACCCTACCTGGTTTTGCTACTCCTAATTCGGTTAGACTTTCAGGTGGTCCTTAAGCACTTTTTCCTCCTAAATCACATCAAGAACAACTTTAAATCCAAAAATCCTCAACTAACCAAATCTCACTCAGAATGTTAAGAAGTGATTTCTAACCTTAGACTTGCAGGAAATTCACGTTTCTTGGCCCTCAATTCAGGTTAAGAATGATTCCTAAGGAAGAACATCAAGAAAACACATGTTTAAGCATGTTTCCTTGAAACCGAATCAAAAGGGAGATGGTGCAGCCAACTCACCTTGATTCCAGCCGTGATAAGTCATATGATCATGTAGAGAAAGAAGAGAGGATCATTTTGGTTGGATTGAAATTTTGATTGGAGTTTTAGTTCAGCAGAAATCAAGCTTTGAAGATTAAGTGTTCATGAAGTTTTCTCTCTTTTCTCTCCTTTCAACTTCGGGAACCAGCCTTGGGGTTTTTGGGGGTGTAGGGTGAGTTGTGATTGGTTGGCTTGGAGGTGGGTTAAAATAATATTAAAATATCTCAGGTGTATAACTACTAAAATTAGATGTATCGGAACACTTGTAAAAACATCTCTAAAAATTATTTTCTGAGCTACTAGCATAAATGACACTAGTAACATATTTATTATGAGAATAGAACATCTATAATGAGGCCTTTAGCCTTAGCATTGCTAGAGTCATCAGAGAGTGCTGGTGCTAAGCTGCACCAGTAAAATGTGAACCCGATTAAACCATTTTTTTGTTTTTAACTAAAACTGACTAGGTAACCTTATAATATCAATCAAGAAGCTTCTAATACTCATATAATGATGATATTATCCTATTATCTCTCTTCTCTCATGAATCGAGTCCGGTTCATCAACTAGGTTCCTCGTGACTGCGTTATCGAGCTTGCCTCAAAAAAGTTTTAGCTTAAAGAAGACGTAATGACAATGAGGATCAAGATACTTGATGATATATCAAAGGTTCTCCCCTTACTCATCTTCCAAAAAAATCCGTACTTTCAGAAAAGATCTCATGTACTCGAAAATCGGGGTTGTTACACAAGTGATGGAAAATTCTGACATGAGAAATCAGGAAGTGGGGTTTTACTTAGTTCATGAGCCTCTTCATTTTGCTCTTCTGCCTCCTCCCTTGCACTTAATATTTGGTTTACCAGCACTTTCATATTTTTGAAGGAGTTTTCTTGTTCGTTCCAGGATATCTGTGCCTCCCCCTCATATCTTTCAAGCATGGTCTCAAGCTTTGAGAGGCTTTGTGTTCATGCCCTGGGTCGAGCTGTACGACCCGGGCTGATTGAAGACAAATCGACCGACCTCATTAGGTCAGGAATATCTGACCCCTCCTCAACAAGTTTGGCTAAATCACCAGGAAAGTCCAAAAAGGGCCCAAACAGAGGAACACGACCCAAATCCAAAGGCAGCCCAAAGCCTACAAAGACAAGGGCGGTTCCCTCAAAGATAAGATGACATCACTCAAAGATAAGATAAGATAACTATCTTATCTCAAGGGAAGATCATTCCACACCATTATAAATACATTGGAGCACCTAGGTATAACTCACACTCTGATCGTACAAAAAACTTGCTTAATACCCTTGCTAACTTAAGTAGCAGAGTCCGTTGCAGGTACCACAACCAACCGGTGACAAAGGATCAGCACCACCATCAAGTCCAACAAGTCGGACACAACAACTCCAGCCAGTACAGAAGATCTCATCCGAGATCGACCTACAGTTTCAGGTAACCCTCGGAACATTGGCGCCATTGCCGGGGAACCTGGAAGTCATCCCATCATCATGATGGACAACCTTGACAACGACCACAACTGAGATCTAGAAAATAGAACGCTGCAGAAGGACGCGGACGCTACACCAAAGGAAATATCTCACCCAAACGGAGACAAGAACTCACCAAACACACAAATCTTGAAGGCGCTTCAAGCTCAACAAGATCATCTCAAACAACTCGAAAAGAAGGCTGAGCACCAACGAGAAGCCGAGAAGGACCTTCGAAGGGAAACTAGGCGACGTAAAGAATTGGAAGACAAACTTCTAAAGCTCGAAGCAGATCTAAAGACCAAGACTACTCATCCAATAATGAAGATAATCCCTGCAAGGATCAAGACCCATTCACCAAAGAAATCATGAAAGCCAAAGTCCCAAAGGATTTCAAGGCTCTCAACATGACCCCATATGATAGCACATCAGATCCAAGTCATCATCTCAGTAATTTCAGAAGCAGAATGTATCTCACCGATGCCTCAGATGTAGTTCGGTGCAAAGCCTTCCCAACTACCTTAACCAAGACGGCAATTAAGTGGTTCGACAGCCTGCCCCTAAGGTCCATCTCAAGCTTTGACGACTTAGCTGGAAAGTTTCTTGCTAGGTTCTCCATCTAGAAGGACAAAACTGATGAGCGGATAATTTATACACTTTTTGGCATTGTTTTTAGTGTGTTTTTAGTATGTTTTAGTTAGTTTTTATTATATTTTTATTAGTTTTTAGTTAAAATTCACTTTTCTGGACTTTACTATGAGTTTGTGTGTTTTTCTGTGATTTTAGGTATTTTCTGGCTGAAATTGAGGGACCTGAGAAAAAATCTGATCCAGAGGCTGAAAAGGGTTGCAGATGCTGTTGGATTCTGACCTTCTTGCACTCGAAGTGGATTTTCTGGAGCTACAGATGCCCAATTGGCGCGCTCTCAACTGCGTTGGAAAGTAGACATCCTGGGCTTTCCAGAAATGTATAATAGTTCATACTTTGCTCGAGATTTGATGGCCCAAACAGGCGTTCCAAGTCAGCTCAAGAATTCTGGCGTAAAACGCCGAAACTAGCACAAGAATGGGAGTTACACGCCCAAACTGGCATAAAAGCTGGCGTTTAACTCCAATAAGAGTCTCTACACAAAAATGCTTCAATGCTCAGCCCAAGCACACAACAAGTGGGCCCGAAAGTGGATTTTTATGTCATTTACTCATTTCTGTAAACCCTAAGCTACTAGTTCTATATAAATAAGACCTTTTACTATTGAAGCCAATGATCACTATTATCACTTATGTATTTCCAACGGTGGAGTTTCTACACACCATAGATTAAGGTGTGGAGCTCTGCTGTACCTCAAGTATTAATGCAATTACTATTGTTCTTCTATTCAATTCAGCTTATTATTGTTCTAAGATATTCATTCGCACCCAAGAACATGATGAACGTGATGATTATGTGACGCTCATCATCATTCTCACTTATGAACGCGTGCCTGACAACCACTTCTGTTCTACAAACAAACAAGGCTTGAATGTTTATCTCTTAGATTTCTTAATTGGAATCTTTGTGGTATAAGCTAGAATTGATGGCGGCGTTCAAGAGAATCCGGAAGGTCTAAACATTGTCTGTGGTATTCTGAGTAGGATTCAAGGACTGAATGACTATGACGAGCTTCAAACTCACGATTGTGGGGCGTTAGTGACAGACGCAAAAGAATCACTGGATTCTATTCCGACATGACGGAAGGGACAAAGCATCTCCATATGCTTATCTGAAATTCTCACCACTGAATTACATAAGTATCTCTATCTTTATTTTATGCTTTATTCATAAATCATTCATAACCATTTGAATCTACCTGACTGAGATTTACAAGATGACCATAGCTTGCTTCATACCAACAATCTCCGTGGGATCGACCCTTACTCGCATAAGGTTTATTACTTGGACGACCCAGTGCACTTGCTGGTTAGTTGTGCGAAGTTGTGATAAAGAGTTGAGATTGCAATTGAGCGTACCATGTTGATGGCGCCATTGATGATCACAATTTCGTGCACCAAAAACCAAGCACACCTGATAAATCACTATTTTATGGTTTATCTTGTGCTGAATTGAGTGGATTTTATCAACTTTTTACCCACTTATTCATATGATTTGCATGTTTTATATTTTCCTTCCTGATTCTGTGCTATGATTGAAAACATGCTTCTTTGGCTTTTATTTCCTTTTATTTTAATTCTCTCTTATTACCATTAGATGCCTTGATATGTGTGTTAAGTGATTTCAGTAGTTACAGGGCAGGAATGGCTTAGAGGATGGAAAGGAAGCATGCAAAAGTGGAAGGAATACAAGAAGTTGAAGAAACTGCAAAGCTGTCAGCCTGATCATCTCGCACTAAAACGATCATAACCTGAGCTACAGAGGTCCAAATGATGCGGTTCCACTTGCGTTGGAAAGCTAACGTCCGGGGCTTCGATTTGATATATAATTCACCATAGTGGCCGTATAGACAGGCGACGCGAACGCGCGCTCCACGCGGACACGTTGGATCTGTGAATCTCATTCCGCACGGACGCGTGGATGACACCTCCGCGTCACTTTGCCGCGACCTGTACGGACCAGATTTCACAATCAGTGATTTCTGGCTATTTCTGACCCAGTTTTCGGCCTGGAGAACATAGATTAGAGGCTATAAAGTGGGGGAATGCATCCATTCATAATCATGCTTTTCATAATTCACAATTTTAGGTTTTAGATGTAGTTTTTAGAGAGAGAAGTTCTCTCCTCTCTCTTAGGATTTAGGATTAGGATTCCTCTTGAAGGATTTAGGATTTATTATTATTTCAACTTACAATTCTTCTGAGTTCCAGGTTTAATATTCCTTTATTTTGACTTCTCTTATTTTTAATTATATATGTTGCCAATTTGGCTTAATGACATTCATGTTATGATTTTCTTAATTAATATTATTTGAGGTATTTCAGACTTATAATTGTTTTATCTAGTTTATGTTATTGATGCTTGGGCTCTATCCAAATTATTTTCATTCAAGTAGATTTTATATTATTGGATTTAATTGATTAACTGGAAGCTCTTGAGTTATCAACTATTCATGATTGATTGTTATGTCGGCTAATTAACTGGAATTCCACTAACTCTAGTCTTTCCTTAGGAGTTGGCTAGGACTTGGGAAATCTAACCAATTGGTTCACTTGACTTTCCCTTGCTTACGCAAAGGTTAACTAAGTGGGATTAACTTCCATTTTTCATAGGAGTAACTAGGATAGGAATTCCGAATTTTCATATCTTGCCAAGAGTTTATTTTATAGTTAATTATTTATTTTATTTGTCATTTAATTTACTTGTTCCCCACTTTCAAAACCCCAATTTACAAAACCCATAACCAATAATAAGAACATACCTCCCTGCAATTCCTTGAGAAGACGACCCGAGGTTTGAATACTCGGTTATCAATTTTAGAAGGGTTTGTTACTTATGACAACCAAAACGTTTGTAAGAAAGGTTGATTGCTTGGTTTAGTAACTATACTTGCAAACGTGTGCCTTATTATTGGTTATTATAAATATTTTTCAAAAAAATATTTTTTTTTCAAAAATTATATCTTTTTCAAAATACTTTCTTTTTGTTAGTTTCTATTTTTTTTCTCTTACTAATATGAACTCTCACCCCTTTGGCTATGAGTCTGGTTACAATTATGTTGTAGGAAGAGGAGAATATAATGACAACGTGCATCAAGGTTGGAAGTATCAAAGATGGGAGGAACCGCAAGGATTTGATCAACCCTCATGGCAACAACCACCTCCAATGGACTATCAACAACCATTATGTGATGCATATCAAGGCAATGGTTATGGTGAGCGCTCTTTTGATTATCAACAACTACCACCATATGCCTATGAACCCTGATGAGCGGATAATTTATACGCTTTTTGGCATTGTTTTTAGTATGTTTTTAGTATGATCTAGTTAGTTTTTAGTATATTTTTATTAGTTTTTAGTTAAAATTCACTTTTCTAGACTTTACTATGAGTTTGTGTGTTTTTCTGTGATTTCAGGTATTTTCTGGCTGAAATTGAGGGTTCTGAGCAAAAATCTGATTCAGAGACTGAAAAGGACTGCAGATGCTGTTGGATTCTGACCTCCCTGCACTCGAAGTGGATTTTCTGGAGCTACAGAAGCCCAATTGGCGCGCTCTCAATGGCGTTGGAAAGTAGACATCCTGGGCTTTCCAGCAATATATGATAGTCCATACTTTGCCCAAGATTTGATGGCCCAAACCGGCGTGGCAAATCAGCCTCAGAAATTCCAGCGTTTAACGCTGGAACTGGCATAAAACTTGGAGTTAAACGCCCAAACTGGCATGAAAGCTGGCGTTTAACTCCAGAAAAGGTATCTACACGAAAATGCTTCATTTCTCAGCCCAAGCACACACCAAGTGGACCCAGAAGTGGATTTTTACGTCATTTACTCATTTCTGTATACCCTAGGTTACTTGTTTACTATTAATAGGATCATTTGACATTGTATCTGTACCTCATGACACTTTACACGTTTTCTTTGTGTACTTTCCACGGCATGAGTCTCTAAACCCCATGGTTGGGGGTGAGGAGCTCTGCTGTGTCTTAATGGATTAATGCAATTACTACTGTTTCTCATTCAATCATGCTTGCTTCCATTCCAAGATAATACTTGTTCT
>NC_029775.3:39726117-39726399 GCF_000817695.3 Arachis duranensis
ATTTTCCATTACTGCAAAACAAGTAATCATTTCATGTTCTTTTGCTTTTCACAATCAATCCTGATAATTTCTGATATTCTGACTAAGATTTACAAGACAACCATAGCTTGCTTCAAGCCGACAATCTCCGTGGGATCGACCCTTGCTCACGCAGGGTATTACTTGGACGACCCAGTGCACTTGCTGGTTAGTTGTGCGGAGTTGCAAAAGTGTGATTACAATTTCGTGCACCAAGTTTTTGGCGCCGTTGCCGGGGATTGTTCGAGTTTGGACAACTGACGG
>NC_029775.3:39728095-39728894 GCF_000817695.3 Arachis duranensis
TCCACTATCAGAAAGCTTGGGTTGACTGGAGAAGTCAAACCAACCCGGATATGCCTCCAACTTGCTGATGGCTCCATTAAACACCCATCAGGCATAATGGAGGACATGATTGTCAAGGTTGGGCCATTTGCCTTCCCAACTGACTTTGTGGTGCTGGAAATAGAGGAGCACAAGAGTGCAACTCTCATTCTAGGAAGACCTTTCCTAGCAACTGGACGAACTCTCATTGATGTACAAAAAGGGGAAGTAACCTTGAGAGTCAATGAGGATGAGTTCAAGTTGAATGCTGTAAAAGCTATGCAGCATCCAGACACACCAAATGACTGTATGGGTGCTGACATTATTGACTCTCTGGTAGAAGAGATCAATATGATTGAAAGCCTAGAATCAGAGCTTGAAGACATCTTCAAAGATGCTCAACCTGATCAAGAAGAACCAGAGGAAACAAAGGGATTTTCGAAAATTCCTCAGGAGGAGGATAAGCCTCCCAAACCTGAACTCAAACCACTACCACCATCCCTGAAATATGCATTTTTGGGAGGGGGTGAAACTTTTCCAGTGATTATAAGCTCTGCTTTAAATTCACAGGAAGAGGAAGCACTGATTCAAGTGCTAAGGACACACAAGACAGCTCTTGGGTGGTTCATAAGTGATCTTAAGGGCATTAGCCCAGCTAGATGCATGCACAAGATCCTTTTGGAGGATAATGCCAAACCAATGGTTCAACCACAGAGGAGGCTAAATCCTGCCATGAAGGAGGTGGTGCAGAAAGAGGTCACTAAATTACTAGAGGCTGGGA
>NC_029775.3:39730941-39731457 GCF_000817695.3 Arachis duranensis
GTCATGCTGCTCTTAAATACTTACTCACAAAGCAGGATTCAAAACCCAGGCTTATCAGATGGGTGTTGCTTCTGCAAGAGTTTGATATAGAAATAAGAGACAGAAAAGGGACAGAGAATCAAGTAGCTGATCATCTGTCCCGGATAGAACCAGTAGCTGGGGCGTCCCTCCCTTCTACTGAGATCTCTGAGACTTTCCCAGATGAGTAACTCTTTGCCATTCAGGAAGCTCCATGGTTTGCAGATATTGCAAATTATAAAGCTGTGAGGTTCATACCCAAGGAGTACAGCAGTGTGCAAAGAAAGAAATTAATTTCAGATGCCAAGTACTACCTCTGGGATGTACCATATCTCTTTAAGAGATGTGCTGACGGAGTGATCCGCAGATGTGTACCCAGAGAAGAAGCACAAAGGATCCTATGGCACTGCCATGGATCACAATATGGAGGACATTTTGGAAGTGAGCGAACAGCCACTAAAGTCCTCCAATGTGGCTTCTACTGGCCTACTCTCTATA
>NC_029775.3:39732584-39735419 GCF_000817695.3 Arachis duranensis
TGGCATGACAAGAAGTTGTCAACCAGAGTCTTTGAGCCAGGACAAAAAGTCCTGCTCTTCAACTCTAGGCTTAGACTGTTTCCAGGAAAGCTCAAATCCCGTTGGAGGGGTCCGTATGTGATTACAGGAGTGTCACCATATGGATATGTTGAGCTTCAGGATACTGATTCTGACAAAAAGTTCATTGTTAATGGACAGAGGATCAAGCATTATCTTGAAAACAATTTTGAGCAAGAATGCTCAAAACTGAGATTTGAGTGATTCTCAGTGAAGGTCCAGCTAAAGACAGTAAAGAAGCGCTTGCTGGGAGGCAACCCAGTCATTAGGAGGTTATATGTTTTGTTTTTACAGAGGCAAGTATCAAAAATGAAGGAATTCACAGAGTTACAGAAGGATTCAGCTCAAAAAGCAGAGAAAAAGAGCTTACTGGCGAAAAAACGCCAGTAAGGGGCATTTTGGGCGTTAAACGCCAGAATGGGTACCATTTTGGGCGTTAAACGCTAGAATGGGTACCATTCTGGGTGTTTAACGCCAGGAATGGTGCCATTCTGGGTGT
Source organism: Arachis duranensis (assembly GCF_000817695.3). Lineage (NCBI taxonomy): Eukaryota > Viridiplantae > Streptophyta > Magnoliopsida > Fabales > Fabaceae > Arachis > Arachis duranensis. The sequence goes on from NC_029775.3 coordinate 39,733,141, forward strand.
TAAACGCCAGAATGGGCACCATTCTGGGTGTTTAACGCCAGGTGTACAGCATCCTGGGCGTTCAGAAAAACGCCCAGTGATAAAGGATTTCTGGCGTTTAACGCCAGCCAGGGCACCTGGTTGGGCGTTAAACGCCCAAAAGGGGCACCAAATGGGCGTTAAACGCCAGAATGGGTGCCATTCTGGGCGTTCAACGCCAGTAAGGTGGGGGGACCACAATTTTGTTTTCAAATCAAATTTTTTCAAACTTTCCTTTTCTTACCCATATTTTTCTACAAAAATACATTTCAATCTCTCATCATTCACTTTCAAATTTTCAAATATCTAAAATCCCTCTTCAAATCTCTCAAATCATTCCCAAATTTTGTTCAAAAAAATCACCCTTTACTCAATTTCTTTCCACATCTTCTCAAATCTCCTTTCAAAGTTCTCTTTTTTTTCGAAAAAACTCCCCTCCCCACCTTATAAATACACGTTTGGCTCCCTCTTCCCACCACACCATTCGAATTTCCTCTTCCTATCTCTCTCTTCTTTCTCTTCTTTTGCTTGAGGACAAGCAAACCTCTAAGTTTGGTGTGCTTTTCCGTGATCACTAAGCCAAGATTCATCAAGATCATGGCTCCTAAGGGAAAACAAACCAATTTAAGAGGAAAGAAAGAGAATAATCCAAAGAATCTTTGGAATCAAGAGAAGTTCTTAACCAAAGAACATGAAGACCATTATCACAAAATAATGGGTCTGAGGTCAGTGATCCCGGAAGTTAAATTTGATCTGAAAGAAGATGAATATCCGGGGATCCAAGAGCAAATTCGAAACAGAGGATGGGAAGTTCTGACCAATCCTGAAATAAAGGTTGGAAGGAACATGGTTCAGGAATTCTACTCAAATCTGTGGCTAACAGATAAGCAGAGAATGACTGGAACTGCTTACCATACCTACAGAACCATGGTCAGAGGGAAAGTTATGTACTTCCATCTGGACAAAATAAGAGAAACCTTCAAATTACCTCAACTGCAAGATAATCCTGAATCCTTTAATAGGAGAATGGTGAGAACAGATAAAGGGTTGGATCAAGTTCTAGAGGACATATGCCTCCCTGGAACTAAGTGGATAACCAATTCAAAGGGTGTCCCAAACCAACTCAAGAGGGGAGACCTCAAACCAATTGCAAGAGGTTGGCTAGACTTTATTGGGCGTTCCATATTGCCCACTAGCAACCGTTCTGAGGTCACCATCAAGAGAGCAGTGATGATTCATTGCATTATGCTTGGAAAAGAAGTGGAGGCTCATCATGTAATTGCTTGTGAGATCTACACAATTGCAAATAAGAATTCCACTGAAGCCAAATTGGCTTACCCAAGCTTGATCTCCTTGCTCTGTAAAGAGGCTGGGGTGAAGATGGGAGTAGATGAGTTCATACCCATTGAACACCCAATCACCAAGAAGTCAATGGAAGGACAAATGCAAGACAACTCTATCAAGAAGAGGGCGCAGGAATTCCTCCCTGAACTCCCAAGAATTGACTACTGGACCAGCCTAGAAGCATCTATCACCAAGTTGCAAGAGACTATGGAGCAACTGAAGGAAGAACAGCAGAATCAGAACTGCATTCTCTGCAAATTGCTGAAGGAACAAGAGAAGCAGGGGCGTGAACTCCAAGAGTTGAAATGCCAAAAGCTCTCCTCTCAAGTTGAGGGAGCATCTACTTCTCAAAATCAAGGTTGTTGAGTCCTAACTCTGTGAAAACCTCTATCATTAGGAGCCTATTTTTGCGTTTTTTTTGTTTTCTATTTTTATTTTCTAGTCTCATCTTATATTTATTTTTGAGTCTTGTTTTTAATTCATAATTAATAAAATCTAAAATTCATGTCTTAAGGCTATGAATATCCTATGAATCCATCACCTCTCTTAAATGAAAAATGCTTTAATCACAAAAGAACAAGAAGTACAGGATTTCGAAATTTATCCTTGAAACTAGTTGAATTAGTTTGATGTGGTGACAATACTTTTTGTTTTCTGAATGAATGCTTGAACAGTGCATATGTCTTTTGAACTTGTTGTTTTGAGAATGTTAGAAATTGTTGGCTCTTGAAAGAATGAGGAAAAAGAGAACTGTTATTGAGGATCTGAAAAATCATCTAATTGATTCTTGAAGCAAGAAAAAGCAGTGGATACAAAAAAAAATTTCGAAAAAAAAGAGAAAAGAAAAAAGAAAAAGAAAGAAATAAAGTTGTGATCCAAGGCAACAAGAGTGTGCTTAAGAACCCTGGACACCTCTA
>NC_029775.3:39736617-39738084 GCF_000817695.3 Arachis duranensis
TAGTGACAGACGCAAAAGAATCACTGGATTCTATTCCGGCCTGACCGAGAACCGACAGATGATTAGCCATGCTGTGACAGAGCATAAGAACATTTTCACTGAGAGGATGGGAGGTAACCATTGACAACGGTGAAACCCTACATACAGCTTGCCATGGGAGGAGCCTTGCATGTTTGATGAAGAAGACAGTAGGAAAGCAGAGATTCAGAAGATGGAGCATCTCCAAAACCTCAACCTATTCTCCATTACTGCAAAACAAGTAATCATTTCATGTTCTTTTGTTTTTCACAATCAATCCTGATAATTTCTGATATCCTGACTAAGATTTACAAGATAACCATAGCTGCTTCAAGCAGACAATCTCCGTGGGATCGACCCTTGCTCACGCAAGGTATTACTTGGATGACCCAGTGCACTTGCTGGTTAGTTGTGCGGAGTTGCAAAAGTGTGATTGCAATTTCGTGCACCAAACCCCCTCCTCAACATGACTTTGGACCACCATACTCACAAGCCCCTTTCTGCCATTCACCTCCATATGACCCTAACCCATATCCACCATACCAACCACCCTATGAACCATATGAACCATATATAGAACCACCCCAATCCAATCCCATTTACTCCCAAGAACCACCACTGCCAATTTTTGGATCGACCCAAGAATCACAGGCTCGCCTCAAGGAATCAATAGATCAATTTCATGCAACCCTTCATCAATTGAAGCAAGCGATAAATCAATTAGCTTCGCAACGTTCGGACACTCAAAGAACCCCCATGGCTTCATGTGGATAATCTAATGAAGAACGTAGCATGAAGGAGACATTAGAAACTCCGGTGGACAATAAGGAGCATGACTTTGTACTGGAACAAGTGGAGGAAGCCATAATAGTTGTAGAGGAAGAAGTGGTTGAATATTTAGGAGATGCAGAACCTCCACGGGAACCTCAAGTCACAGAACCCTCTTCTAAGGAGTTTGAATTTGTTGTTGAGGAGGGTGTACAACTGATGAGCGGATATTTTATACGCTTTTTGGGGGTAATTTCAGGTAGATTTTAGCATGTTTCGGTTAGTTTTTAGTAAAATAATATTAGTTTTTAGGCAAAAATCATATTTCTGGACTTTACTATGAGTTTGTGTGTTTTTCTGTGATTTCAGGTATTTTCTGGCTGAAATTGAGGGAGCTGAGCAAAAATCTGACTTAGGCTGAAAAAGGACTGCTGATGCTGTTGGATCTTGACCACCCTGCACTCGAAATGGATTTTCTGGAGCTACAGGAGCCAATTGGCGCGCTCTCAACGGCGTTGGAAAGTAGACATCCAGGGCTTTCCAGCAATATATAATAGTCCATACTTTGCGCAAGGATAGACGACGTAACCTGGCGTTAAACGCCAAGTTCATGCTGCTATCTGGAGTTAAACGCCAGAAAAACGTCATTATCCGGAGTTGAACGCCCAAAACACGTCATAA
>NC_029775.3:39739961-39740435 GCF_000817695.3 Arachis duranensis
TGTATACCCTCCATTGGAGTTAGTAGCTTTGAGCTGAATCCTCAGCTCATTATCATGGTGCAGCAAAACTGCCAGTATTCTGGTCTTCCACATGAAGAACCTACAGAGTTTCTGGCACAATTTCTGTAAATTGCTGATACAGTACATGATAAGGAAGTGGATCAGGATGTCTACAGATTACTACTGTTTCCATTTGCTGTAAAAGATCAAGCTTAGAGGTGGTTAAATAACCAGCCTAAAAACAGCATAAAAACATGGAAACAGCTGTCAGAAAAATTTCTGAATCACTATTTCCCTCCCAAACGGATGACACAGCTAAGGCTAAGCATCCAATGCTTCAAACAAGGAGATAATGAATCCCTTTATGATGCCTGGGAAAGATACAGGGAGATGCTAAGAAAATGCCCCTCTGAAATGTTTTCAGAATGGGTACAATTAGACATCTTCTACTATGGGCTTACAGAAAAAGCTCAG
>NC_029775.3:39741332-39742241 GCF_000817695.3 Arachis duranensis
ACACCCATCAGGCATAATAGAGGACATGATTGTCAAGGTTGGGCCATTCGCCTTTCCAACTGATTTTGTGGTGCTGGAAATGGAGGAGCACAAGAATGCAACTCTCATTCTAGGAAGACCTTTCCTAGCAACTGGCCGAACCCTCATTGATGTCCAAAAAGGGGAAGTGACCTTGAGAATCAATGAGGATGAGTTTAGGCTGAATGCTGTTGAAGCAATGAAGCATCCATACACATCAAATGACTGCATGAGCATTGATATTATTGACTCCCTGGTAGAGGAGATCAATATGGCTGAGAGTCTCAAATCAGAGCTAGAGGATATCTTTAAAGATGTTTAGCCTGATCTAGAGGAACCAGAGGAAATAATAGAACCTCTAAAAACTCCTCAGGAATCCCTCAAGAAGAGGAGAGACCTCCAAAACCTGAGCTCAAACCATTACCACCATCCCTGAAATATGCATTTCTGGGAGAAGGTGAAACCTTTCCTGTAATTATAAGCTCTACCTTAGAGCCACAGGAAGAGGAAGCACTAATTCAAGTGCTAAGGACGCACAAGACAGCTCTTGGGTTGTCCATTAGTGATCTTAAGGGCATTAGCCCAGCCAGGTGCATGCACAAAATCTTGTTGGAAGATGACGCCAAGCCAGTGGTTCAACCACAACGGCGGCTGAATCCAGCTATGAAAGAAGTGGTGCAAAAAGAGGTCACTAAATTACTAGAGGCGGGGATTATTTATCCTATTTCTGACAGCCCCTGGGTGAGCCCTGCCCAAGTTGTCCCTAAGAAGGGTAGCATGACAGTGGTTCATAATGAAAAAAATGAACTGGTTCCTACAAGGACAGTTACAGGGTGGTGTATGTGCATTGATTACAGAAGGCTCAATACAGCCACCAGAAAGGATCATTTT
>NC_029775.3:39742449-39742652 GCF_000817695.3 Arachis duranensis
GCTGTGCAATGCACCTGCAACCTTTCAGAGGTGCATGCTCTCAATTTTCTCTGATATGGTGGAAAAATTTCTGGAAGTCTTCATGGATGACTTTTCAGTATTTGGAGACTCATTCAGCTCCGGCCTTAACCATTTAGCACTTGTTCTGAAAAGATGCCAAGAGACTAACCTAGTTTTAAACTGGGAAAAATGTCACTTTATGG
>NC_029775.3:39742747-39742879 GCF_000817695.3 Arachis duranensis
AATGTTAAGGCAATCAGAAGCTTTCTGGGGCATGCAGGATTCTATAGGAGTTTTATAAAGGATTTTTCAAAAATCGCCAAACCTCTGAGCAACCTGCTAGCTGCAGACACACCATTTATCTTTGATAAAGAG
>NC_029775.3:39742951-39743225 GCF_000817695.3 Arachis duranensis
TATTACCATTTGAACTAATGTGTGATGCCAGTGATCATGCCATTGGTGCAGTGTTGGGACAAAGGCATGACAAGCTTCTGCATGTCATTTACTATGCCAGCCGTGTGCTAAATTATGCACAGAAGAATTACACAACCACAGAAAAAGAGCTACTTGCAGTGGTTTACGCCATTGACAAATTCAGATCCTACTTAGTAGGATCAAAAGTGATTGTGTACACTGATCATGCTGCTCTTAAATATCTACTCACAAAGCAGGATTCAAAACCCAGACT
>NC_029775.3:39748683-39758900 GCF_000817695.3 Arachis duranensis
TCTCTTAGATTCCCTAACAGAATCTTCGTGGTATAAGCCGGATTGATGGCGGCATTCATGAGAATCCGGAAAGTCTAAACCTTGTCTGTGGTATTCCGAGTAGGATTCCGGGATTGAATGATTGTGACGTGCTTCAAACTTTAACCTGTTGGGCGTTAGTGACAGACGCAAAAGAATCAATGGATTCTATTCCAACCTGATTGAGAACCGACAGATGATTAGTCGTGCTGTGACAGAGCATAGGAACGTTTTCACTGAGAGGATGGGAAGTAGCCACTGACAACGGTGACACCCTACATAGAGCTTGCCATGGAAGGAACCTGCGTGTGAGAAGAGGATTTCAAGGAAGAGTTGAAGTCAGAGGACAAAGCATCTCCAAAACTCCAACATATTCTCCAGTACTACAAAACAAAGTAACATTGTTCCCTCTTTTATTTTTATAATCAAATCTAGTAATTTCACTTTTAATCCAAATAATCCTATTGACATCCTGACTAAGACTAATAAAATAAATATTGATTGCTTCAAACCAATAATCTCTGTGGATTCGACCCTTACTCACGTAAGGTATTACTTGGACGACCCAGTAGACTTGCTGGTTAGTTGAACGGAGTTGTGAAAGGAAAGTAATCAGTTAGTTAAATTAGTTCTCTTTGGCACATGCCAAGGAGACTTTAATTAAGGATCACAATTTCGTCCACCAACAACCTCCAAGGCATGTCATGGTTGAAGACTTGGAAGAGGTTGATCAAGAGATGGAGTTTAAAGAAGAAGAAGCACAACCTCCCATGCCCTTTGTAAACAATGAAAAAGAGGTTGAATTGGAAGAAAGCCACCAAGAGGAAGAGGTTGAAATTGAAGAAGCTTACAAAGAGGCGGAAGTTGTCAGAGAAGAGCACAAGGGAGTGGAGCTTGCACGTTCATTAGAAACACCTCCCCCTAAGTTGCCATCATCCTTCACAACATTCAAGTGGGTAAAATTCATATCCTTTAGCTCTCTAATCCCACTTGAATATGGGCTACTGGAGTCGGATGGTCAACTTAGAGCTCTTTGTGGCATTAAGAGTAAGAGGAAGATGGTCAGTGGTAAGAATTGTCCTGCAAGGTTCATTATGGTTGGAAGCTTTAAGTTTAAACACAAGAGTTGGTATAGAGCTCAATTGAATGGGTCTAAGATGTTGTTTGGCCGCTTCAGTGAGAATTCGGACTGCTTGCCACCCGGATGGAATCATGATGATCAACAAAAAGACGGGTGCACAAGCAAGGTTTGGGATCCCGAAGGATATTGGACGTACAAATAAGGTTTGGGACCCCGGAATTCAATCTAGAAATCAATACTCTTGGGGCCTTGTTACTTGCTTTATCTTGCTTGAAGGCTCACTGTGCTTAGTTTGGGACCCCGGAGGCTGTTGGAATTCCAAACACTGGTGGAGATTCTTGGATGAATACAAGCACAAGCCGCCATAACAAGAAGCTCACCAGAATGTCCAACTTAAGGACTTTAACTAAAAGTGCTAGGTGGGAGACAACCCACCATGGCATGATCGTTCCTTTTTCATTTTTATTTAGTTTTATTTGTTTTCGAGTTTTATTTTATTTTACTTTTGCATATCATTCATTGCATTTTTTATTCTACATACTGCATAAAAAAAACTCCGCATGCGACGCGAGCGCGTCGCTGACGCATCCGCGTCACCAGTGCGTTTTGAAGAAAGGATAATTGAACAGAGAGTCACGCGAGAGTGTGGCTGGAGGCGTGCCTTTGGCATAAATTGATCCACGCGACCGCGTCGCTGATGCGTTCGCATCATGTGGGAAAAACGCCTCCCATGCGTCCGCGTCACCCATGCTAACGCGTGCCTCAAATTTGATGTAAAAATGGTGTATGGCCGAAAGTTGAGCTAGAATTGGGCTGGACTCGTGCTAGAAGCACAAGCCCTACCACGCGAACGCGTGCCCCACGTGTCTGCGTCGTTTTTCAAATAGGACATCCACACGATCGCGTCACCCACGCGACCGCGTCCCCAAAAGTTTTGGCAAAAAAGCATTTAAACAGAGAGTTGTGCGAACGCGGAGCTGCACTCGCGCCCTAGCACAAAAATCGAGTCCCGCGTCCACGTGCCACACGCGTCCGCGTCACTTGAGAACACCGCGCCCCATGCGACCGCGTCACGCACGCGTCCGCGTCACCAGCGGCGCACAACTTATCTTACTCTGCCAAAATATCTTATCTTTTTCTTCCCCAAATCCTACTTTTTCTTTTCCTTTCTTATTTTCTCCCTTCCTCCTTCTTCCCTCTTTCTCCTTCCTTTTTTTATTTTCATGCATTTTTATGTTAGTGTTGGAAATTTATTTGGTCATTGTGGATTGTTGCAAAATTGTTTGGCAATTATATTTTTCAAGGGTTGATTGCATGTTCAATTTATTATTTTCATTGGATTATTTACCATGCATGCTATGTGTTTGTGAAAAAGCCCATATGGCATCATGTACTTTTCTACATTATTCTATTCTACTATTCAATGCTTGCTTTTCACAAATTCCCTTTACTATTGTACTAATTGAATTTAATTGTCAATACAAACGTGATAGTTTGTTATGAGGTGATGCTTGATCTATGCTACTCATGCCCTTGCCAGCATGCCAATAAACATCTTGCATCTACTTACCCTATCGTGCACTTGTTCTATTCCCTTCGATGAACTTTTCACATGTTGTCATGACCATGTGTTCACTTCATTCATCTTTACCATGCACTGATTATCACTCATTCAATCCTCTTCCTTGCTCTATCTCTTTAGATTTAATTTACTTTCTCTTTCCTTTTTTCAGGATGGCTACCAAGAAGGGTAGAGAGAAAGCTACTCCCAAACCACCGGCAAGGAAAGGAACAAAAAAGAGCACCAGCTGAGGAACCACAACTCCCATCCACCTGCACATCTCAGCATGCACCGAGGACGGTGCAATCTTTAAGTGTGGGGAGGTCGATACCGATCTCCACGGGTTAGTTAGTCCCTTCTCAACACCAATGTTAATTTGTTAATTGTTGCATTTGCATGTTTGTTTGATTTTATGCATTTAGTCACTACTTTGTTGAAGTAATATTTTCTTTTTCAAGAAATTTTTATAGTATTTCACTAATTTAAATTGAAAATTTTTTGTTAAATTTATTTGAAGTTGTATTTGGAACATGGTTTTTCAGCCAAAGAACACACAACCCGTGAGATTTTGAGCTTATTTATATGGTTACATTATTTAACCATGATATTTTATTCTTGTGTCTTTTACTTCTCTATGAATGCAATCTGTATTTTGTTCCAGTCTATATGTCCAATATTTAGTGTATTTACATACTTGCATATGATTGAGGCCATCATTTGAATTTTTCCTCACTTATCCCAAATTAGCCCACCTTTTACATCACCTTTGTTAGCCCCTTGAGCTTTTAATCCCCTCTTGTTCTATAAACCACATTACTAGCCTTACGCAGAAAAACAAAATAAAAATCCCAAGTTGAATCCTTGGTTAGCTTAAGACAGAAATTGTGTAATTGTTTAAGTGTGGGGAAACTTTATGGGAACATGGATGATAGAAACAAGGTAGAAAGTTTAAAAGAATAAAGATTTTTCAAAATAAAAATTTTTGGGAAGCATGCTCATGTGAAATCAAAGTAATTAAATTACCATGTGCATATAAAATTTTTTTTCAGTATTTAAATAAAGGGGGTAAAAAAGAATTCCCCAAATGCAAAATAAAGCAATGCACATGGGACAAAATTTAAAAATAAGTTTGATACATGAGCATGTAATACAAAAGTGGGAAAAATTTGGTTAGCTAGGTAAAGAATTGTAAATTTTATAAAGTATGTATATGTTAGGTGAGATCTTAGACTAATCAAAGATTCACTCTGTTAGCTTACTTAGCCTTATATGTACATCCTTACCTTTACCTCAGCTCCATTACAACCCTGAAAAGACCTCATGATGTTTGCATTGGTATACTAAATATTTGTTGATTGGTTAGATGAAGAACAAAGTTTAGAAAGCATGATTAGAGAAGAGTAGAGTGAATTACCCTATACACTTGATAGATTAGAGTGCATATACACTTCCTGTGAGGGTTCAGTGCTTAATTCTATGTTCCCTGCATTCATGAGCTATCTTCTTACAAGTCTACTTGTCTTTATTTTATATGATTTGAATTAGTGAAATCTGATTTATGTTTGTCTTGGAAAACTTATTTTTAACCAAGTAGGTAGAAACGTCTTAGCATGTTGTTGCATTTATAGGTTGCATTTCATACATTCTTACCATTCTCCTTCACTCTTTTAGTTCTCTTGAGCTTAGCATGAGGACATGCTAATGTTTAAGTGTGGGGAGGTTGATAAACCACTATTTTATGATTTATCTTGTGCTTAATTGAGTGGATTTTATCAACTCTTTACACACTTATTCATATGATTTGCATGTTTTATATTTTCCTTCCTGATTCTGTGCTATGATTGAAAACATGCTTCTCTGGCTTTTATTTCATTTTATTTTAATCCTCTGTTATTACCATTCGATGCCTTGATATGTGTGTTAAGTGATTTTAGAATTAACAGGACAGGAATGGCTTAGAGGATGGAAAGGAAGGATGCAAAACTGGAAGGAATACAAGGAACTGAAGAAATTGAAAGCTGTTAGCCTGACCTCTTGGTACAAAATCGACCATAACTTGAGCTATAGAAGTCCAAATGAGATGGTTTCAGTTGCGTTGGAAAGCTAACATCCAGGGCTTCGCAACAATATATAATTTGCTAAAGATGCTTCGAAGTTAGGTGACACGAATGCGTGGATGATGCGCCCGCTTCGCATATGCAAAATCTCAATCCACGCAAACGCGTGAACGACACCTCTGCGTCACTTTTCCGCGACCTGTACGGACCAGCAGCGATTTCTGGGATGTTTTTGACCCCGTTTTCGGCCCAGAAGACACAGATTAAAGTGAGGGAATCATACATTCATCATATACATCATACAACATACATACATTCAGAATGCACACTTTTCACAATTTAGATGTAGTTTTTAGAGAGAGAGGTTCTCTCCTCTCTCTTAGGTTTTAGGATTAGGATTTCTTTTAGTCATTAGGATTGTTTCTTCGTAACCAGGTTCAATAATTTATGTTTCTCTTCTATTTTTGTTTACTCTGGAGCTTTTATTTGTATTTGATTTATGTTGCCCAATTGGCTTATAAACTTTTCCATGCTAGAATTGACATCTTCATTCAATTTGACGTATTCCAGATATTTATGATTTTAATTTAGCTTTCTATATTCTTGGCTCTGGTTGATTAATTGGTGACTCTTGAGTTGTCAAACTCATCGTGATTGATAATTGTTATCTTTGCTGATTAATTTAGATTCCTATAACTCTAGTCTTTCTTTAAGAGTTGACTAGTACTTTAGGTGTTAAATTGATTTGTCCACTTAACTTACCTTGATAGTTAGAGGTTGACTTAGTGGTAGCAAAAATATAATTCTCATCACCATTGATAAGGATAACTATGATAGAACTTCCAGTTTTCATACCTTGCCAAGAGTTTTATTAGTTATTAATTTATTAATTCCTGCAATTCATTTCTCCTGTTCAAAATCTTTTCAAATCCAAACACTATTTTCCATAACCAATAATAAATCATACCTCTCTGCAATTCCTTGAGAAGAAGACCCGAGGTTTGAATACTTCGGTTTATAAATTTTATTGGGTTTGTTACTTGTGACAACCAAACATTTGTAAGAAATGTTGATTGCTTGGTTTAGAAACTATACTTGCAACGAGAATTTATTATAACTTCTAAACCATCAAGCTTCCGTTCTTCAAAATGGCGTCGTTGCCGGGGAATTGCAAACGTGTGCCTTATTACTCGTTATTGTAAATATTTTTCAAAAAAAAAATTCAGATTTTTTGTTAAAATTTTTATCGTATCTTATCTTATTTTTTAAAATTCAAATCTTTTTTGAAAAAAAAATTATATCTTTTTCAAAATCTTATCTTATCCTTCTTTCAAAAATCATATCTTTTTCAAAATCTTATCTTATCTTTTTCAAAAATCATATATTTTTCAAAATATTTTCTTTTTGTTAGTTTTTGTTTTTTTTTCTCCTACTACTATGAACTCTCACCCCTTTGGCTATGAATCTAGTTACAATTATGTTGCAGGAAGAGGAAATTATAATGACAATATGCACCAAGGATGGAACAATCAAAGATGGGAGGAGCCACGAGGATTTGATCAACCCTCATGGTGACAATCACCTCCAATGGACTATCAACAACCATTCTGTGATGCATATCAAGGCAATGGCTATGGTGAACGCTCTTTTGATTATCAACAACCACCACTATATGCCTATGAACCCCCTCCTCAACATGATTTTGGACCACCATACTCACAAGCCCCTTTCCGCCATTCACCTCCATATGACCCTAATCCTTATCCACCACACCAACCACCATATGAACCATACCCAGAACCACCACCTTAGTATTCACCATCTCCATATCCTTATCAAAAAGAACCACCTCCATATTATGAATCTGTTTCCCAAAATAATGAACCCTCCTATCCATCCCAAACCTCCATAGAGAACACACTTACTTCTCTCACTAGTCTCATCTCTACACTCCAAAATCTTATATCCCGTATGGACCAACCCTCCTCCTCCAATGTTCAACCCTCAAGCTCCGGTACACTTTCATCTCAACCACAGGAGGATCTCTCCATTCCATCACCACCATCCATGGAAGAGCACCCACATCCATCAATCCAAGAGCAACATGATCCCAATGCTGCTATTGACATGGAACAAGAAAGAAGGGATCATCCTCGCGAATCCATACTTCATAAGGAGTTAGAGGAGGCACTAAAGGTGAAGGTAGAAGAGACATTTACAGATGAAGGAGTAGTTGAAAGGAGTTGTCATAGAAAAGAAGCCATCAAGGAGGAATACAATTTTATACTTAAACACCTGGATCAAGCGATAAATCGATTACCTTTCCGACGTTCGGATATTCAAGGAACCCTCATGGCTTCATATGCAGAATCTAATGAAGAATGTAGCATGAAGGAGACACTAAAAACTCCAGTGGACAATAAGGAGCGTGACTTTGTACTGGAACAAGTGGAGGAAGCCGGAATTATTGAAGAAGAATAAGTGGTTCAAGACTTAGGGGATGCTGAACCTCCATGGGAAAGCCAAGTTATAGAGACTCCTTCAAAGACGTTTGAAACTGATATTGAGGAGGGTGTACAACCTCCAAGGCATCTCATGATTGAAGACTTTGAAAGGGATGGTCAAGAGATAGATTCGATCATTGATGAATTCTTATCTACATTTGTATCCTCTCCCATTGAACTTGAGATGGAGATGAATAAAGAGGAAGCACAGGCTCCCATGCCCTTGGTGAGCAATGAAGAATAGATTGAATTGGAAGAAAGCTACTAAGAGGAAGAAGTTGATATTGAAGAAGCTTACAAAGAGGTGGTAGTTGTCAAAGAAGAGCACAAGGGAGTGGAGCTTGCACGTTCATTAGAAACACCTCCCCCTAAGTTGCCTTCATCCTTCACAACATTCAAGTGGGTAAAATTCATATCCCTTAGCTTTCTAATTCCACCTGAATATGGGCTACTGGAGATGGATGGTCAACTTAGAGCTCTTTGTGGCATTAAGAGTAAGAGGAATATGGTCAGTGGTAAGAATTGTCCTGCAAGGTTCATTATGGTTGGAAGTTTTAAGTTTAAACGCAAAGGTTGGTGTAGAGCTCAATTGAATGGGTCTAGGAAGTTGTTTGGCCACTTGAGTGAGAATTCTAAAGCTGAACCACCCGGATGGAATCATGATAATCAACTTGAAGATGGGTGTAGAAACAAGATTTGGGATCCAGAAATATTTGAGGATCAACTTTGGGAGCTCAAAGCTTGTGGAGAACTTCATCAACGCTTGGTAAATTTACTTGGTATTGATAGAGCTTATTGGAAGTCCAAGCATTGGTGGAAGTTTCAGGATGAGTTCAGGCACAAGCCACCATGACAAGGAGCTCGCCAAATGTCCAACTTAAGGACTATAACTAAAAGTGCTGGGTGGGAGACAAACCACCATGGTATGATCGTTCCCTCTCCCTTTTACTCTGTTTTTGAGTTTTGATTGAACCTGGAATTTTGCATAACATTCATTGCATTCTGCATAATGTATCAAAAAAAAATTCCCACGCGACGCGATAGCGTCGCCGACGCGTCCACGTCATAGGTGTGTTGGGAAGAATCCAAAATTGAACAGAGAGTCACGCGAAAGCGCGGCTGGAGGCGTGCCTTTGGCACAAATTGGTCCATGCGACCGCGTCGATGACGCGTCCGCGTCATGTGGGAAAAATGCCCCCCACGCGTCTGCGTCACCCACACGAATGCGTGCCTCAAAATCGACGTAAAAAGGGTGTATGGCCGAAAGATGAGCTAGAATTGGGCTGGACTCGTGCTAGAAGCACAAGCCCTGCCACGCGTACGGGTGCCCCACGCGTTCACGCTGTTTTCAAATTTAGCCCATCCACGCGATCGCGTCAAACATGCGACCGCGTCACTCAAAGATTTGGCAATATGAGTTTCAAATAGAGAGTTGCGAGACCGCGAGGCTGCCTTCATGCTAATGGCACAAATCGATCCACGCGACCACGTGGATGACGCATCCGCGTCATTTCATAGAAGCGCTATCCGCGCGAACGCGTCACTCACGCGTCCGCGTCACAAGCGGCGCACAACTTATCCAAATCAGCCAAATATCTTATCTTTTTCTTCCCCAAATCTAAATCTTTTCTTTCCCTTCTTATTTCTTTCTTCTCCTTTCTTACTTTCTTTTTCTTTTCCATTGGTGTTAAAATTCTCTTCTTCAACTATTGCATCTTTTCTTGAATTATTCTGGAGCTTCATGACTTGTTTTATTCTAATTGGATATTATTATTCATAAGTCAATGCTAATTTTTATAATACTGATATTCCTATTGCATTGATATGCATTTACACTTTCGTGCATTACCCACACTCTCTTACCCATTGTTGCAACTTTTGAACTATTGATATGCCATTTGCTTCCACTATTTTCTCACTTACATGTTGTAGCTACCATGTAATTGAGACCTTTATTATTTGGCATTAACACCCATATTTTATTGATGTTCTTATCTTTATTTTTGGGTTACTTTCCTTACTTTTTCTCTTCTTTCGGGATGGCCACCGAGAGGGGAAAGAAAGAACTTCTATATGGGGAGACAGGCAAGTCAATCTGCACAATCTATAGAGAAATGCATCAGTTGGAGCAGCCCGTCCACTTGTACATATTAGCATGCACCGAGGACGGTGCAATCTTTAAGTGTGGAGAGGTCGATACCGATCTCCACGGGTTAGTTATTCTCTTCTCAACACCAATATTATATTTTCTTTGTTTGTTCATTGTTGCATTGCATAATAGATTGCATGTGTAGTTGATTGTTTGCATTTAAGTACTACTTGGTTGAAAAATAATAAGTTTCTTTTTAAGACCCTACCCTATTTTTGAAAAATTTCACTAATTTAAAAAAAATTAACATTTTCTATGTGTTAAATTTGTTTGGAAGTTGTAATTGGAACATGGTTTTTGAGCTAAAGAACACAACCTGTGAGATTTGAGCTTAATTGCATGGTTACATTATTTAACCATAATATTTTATTCTTGTGTGTTTTCTTCTCTATGATTGTAATCTTTATTTTGTTCCAATCTATATGTCCAATATTTAGTGTATTTACATGCTTGCATATGGTTGAGGCCATTACTTATTTTTGCTCACTTATCCCAAATAAGCCTACCCTTTTATGTCACCCTTGTTAGCCACTTTGAGCTTTTTAATCCCCTTCTGTTTTATAACCACATTACTAGCCTTAAGCAGAAAAATAAAATAAAAATCCCAAGTTGAATCCTTGGTTAGCTTAAGATAGATATCATGTATAATTTAAGTGTGGGGAAATTTATGGGAACATGGGATGATAGAAAAAAGTAGGAAATTAAATTGAATAAGTTATTTGAAAATTTGGAAAGCATGCTCATGTGAAATCAAAATAATTAAATTACCATGTGCATTAAAAAAATAAATAAAAAATAAAAAAATGAAGTAATTAAATAAAGGGATACAAATATATATATATATATA
>NC_029775.3:39759036-39762934 GCF_000817695.3 Arachis duranensis
ATATATATATATAT
This sequence comes from Arachis duranensis, assembly GCF_000817695.3. NCBI lineage: Eukaryota > Viridiplantae > Streptophyta > Magnoliopsida > Fabales > Fabaceae > Arachis > Arachis duranensis. The sequence continues at coordinate 39,759,051 of NC_029775.3, forward strand.
ATATATATATCCTTATCTTTACCTCAGCCCCATTACAACCCTGAAAAGACCTCATGATGTTTGCATTGGTATACTAAATATTCGTTGATTGGTTAGATGAAAAACAAGGTTTAGAAAGCATGACTAGGGAAGGTTAGAGTGATTGACCTTAGACATTTAAGAGATTAGAGTGCATATACACTACCAGTGAGGGTCCAATGCTTGATTCTATGTTCCCTACTTTCATGAGCTATCTTCTTACAAATTTACTTGCTTTTTATTGTACGATTTGAATTAGTGGAATTTGGTTCATATTTGTCTTGGAGAACTTATTTACTTTTAACCAAGTAGGTAGAAATATTTTGCATATAATTGCATTCATATAGATAAGTTGCATTGCATACTCTCTATCATTCCTCTTCACCCCTTTATAGCTTCTCTTGAGCTTAGCATGAGGACATGCTAATGTTCTAGTGTGGGGAGGTTGATAAACCACTATTTTATGGTTTATCTTGTGCTCAATTGAGTGGTTTTTATCAACTATTTACCCACTTATTCATATGATTTGCATGTTTTACATTTTCCTTCCTGATTCTGTGCTATGATTAAAAACATGCTTCTTTGGTCTTAATTTTACTATGCTTAATCCTCTCTTATTACCATTCGATGCCTTGATATGTGTGTTAAGTGACTTTAGAGATTACAGGGCAGAAATGGCTTAGAGGATGGAAAGGAAGCATGCAAAGCTGGAAGGAATACAAGGGGAACTGAAGAAATTGCAAAGCTGTCAGCCTGACCTCTTGGTACTAAATTGACCATAATTTGAGCTATAGAGGTCCAAATGAGATTGTTTCAGTTGCGTTAGAAAGCTAACATAACGATATATAATTTGCCATAGCTTCCACGAAGTTAGGCAATGCGAACGCGTGGATGACGCGCCCGTGTCGCATCTGCAAAATCTCAATCAACGCAAACGCGTGGACGACGCCTCCGCATCACTTTACCGCGACCTGTACGGACCAGCAGCGATTTCTGGGCTGTTTTTGACCCAGTTTTCAGCCCAAAAGACATAGATTGAAGGTTATAAGGTTAGGGAATGCATCCATTCATCATATACATCATACAACATACATACATTCATAATACACACTTTTCACAATTTAGATGTAGTTTTCAGAGAGAGAGGTTCTCTCCTCTCTCTTAGGTTTTAGGATTAGGATTTCTTTTAGTCATTAGGATTGTTTCTTCGTACCAGGTTCAATAATTTATGTTTCTCTTCTATTTTTGTTTACTCTGGAGCTTTTATTTGTATTTGATTTATGTCGCCCAATTGGCTTATGAACTTTTCCATGTTAGAATTGACATCTTCATTCAATTTGAGGTATTCCAGATATTTATGATTTTAAATTAGCTTTCTATATTCTTGGCTCTGGTTGATTAATTGGTGACTCTTGAGTTGTCAAACTCATCGTGATTGATAATTGTTATCTTTGCTGATTAATTTAGATTCCTATAACTCTAGTCTTTCCTTAGGAGTTGACTAGGACTTTAGGTGTTAAATTAATTTATCCACTTAACTAACCTTCATAATTTGAGGTTGACTTAGTGGTAGCAAAAATATAATTCTCATCACCATTGATAAGGATAACTAGGATAGGACTTCCAGTTTTCATACCTTGCCAAGAGTTTTATTAGTTATTAATTTATTAATTTCTACAATTCATTTCTCCTGTTCAAAATCTTTTCAAACCCAAACATTGTTTTCCATAACCAATAATTAATCATACCTCCCTGCAATTCCTTTAGAATATGACCCGAGGTTTGAATACTTCGGTTTATAAATTTTATTGGGTTTGTTACTTATGACAACCAAACGTTTGTAAGAAAGGTTGATTGCTTGGTTTAGAAACTATACTTCCAACGAGAATTTATTATAACTTCTAAACCATCAATCTTCCGTTCTTCACCAATCTATGTGGATACGATCCCACTCCACTGTGGGTTATTACTTGGCGATAATTTTGGTGCGCTTGCCAAAGAACTAATTCACTAATTTTTGAAATGGGTAGTGAATTCTAGTCATCAGGTTTTATGGCATCGTTGCCGGGGATTTGCTTAAATTTTATGGTGATTAAATTGATTGGAGAGCTAGATTAAGCAATTTAAATTCCTTGTTATTTTAATTTCTTTCATTTAGCACTTTTTTTTATTTTATTTTGAGCTCTATTATTTTATTTAGTATCCATATTTCGACTCCTCTAACTGTTCGATAAATTGCACCACTCACACTAACAACTACTCTAACGAAAGTAATTTCTTCATCCATTTTCTTTCTTGCCTTTTTTTGCCTTGATTGGTTGTATGACAGGTAGGAGAAGCGGGGCTTCAACTTCCTTTGATTCTGAACCTGAGAGGACCTTCCTTAGATTAAGAAGGGAAGTAAGAGGGAAGAGAGTCGTTGGTGCTGAGAAAGAGGAAGAGTATTTTGAAACAAACATAGAGGAGAATATGGAGAATCACCATGAGGAAGAAGTTCATAACCATGCCAGAGAAGGCCCAGTCAATCATGATAGGCAAGAAAGGAGAGTCTTAGGCTCCTACATCAACCCAAACCTAGGAAATTGTGGCAGCAGCATCCTAAAGCCAGCAATTCATGCCAATAATTTTGAGCTGAAGCCTCACCTCATCACACTTGTTCAGAATAATTGCTCATATTGATGACAAGTCATCATATACCCATTTTCTATGCTTTTTCATACAAGAAATTGATGATTTGTGCTTAAATATTGAATGCTTTTGTACTTAAATGATATATTTTCTTGATATTTTAATTTTATAAATCTTGTAGGAAATAAGAAGAAAAAGAAGCAAAGAAGCACAAAAAAAGGAGAAAAAAAGAGCTTTGGGATACACTTTGAAGTTGGGGTACACTTTGGAGCCTTAGGCCACGCTTTTAAAAGCGTGGCCCATGACCAAATTAATGAAGAATAAGCAATCAGTGCACATTGCCCTGCTCTTGCCAAGGGCAGGGCAGAATCATGTTGAAACAAAGTGAGGTTGGAGCAAAATTTTCGCTAAGTTAAAATCTGGGAGCTCACAGCATGACCATGCCTCCTTCAAATGGCTATAACGTGAGCTACAGACGTCCAATTGATGTGATTCCAGTTGCGTTGGAAAGCTGACATTAAGAGCTTTCCAACGATATATAGCAATCCATATTTGGTGTACAATTGAGGCAGAAACGGAAAGCATCTTTAAGGGCCAAAAACAAGCAAAAATAAACCAAAATGCTTCCACCAAGGCTCGAAGAGGGAGACACAAGGAAACCAAGGAAATTAATAGAGCGTGTGTGCCAGCCGTGTTTCGAACACGGAACATCAAAGTGGAAACACTGCCCTGCCCTCCGCGAGGGCAGGGCATCATTTGGATTGGTGCACAAATCTGGCGCACCACACACAAATCTGGCGCACCAATTCTCTCCTGGCAGCACCAGCGTGCATCGCAACTCAATCCTGGCAGCACCATATTTTTCTGCCCTGCCCTCCGCGAGGGCAGGGCAGCATCCCATGCACCAAGGAAAATTTCTGGCGCACCAATTCTTGATTTTGGCAGCACCGTGGCACGTTCTGGCGCACCAACTTTTCCTGCCCTGCCCTTGGCGCGGGCAGGGCAGCATTTCACGCACCAAGGCCGCACCAGCTTGCACCAAGGATGCACCACAACGCACCAAATCCTGCCCTGCCCTCCACAAGGGCAGGGCAGCCTCCTGGGAGTAACTTTTCATGGGCCGAAAATTCAAATTAAAACCCCATTTTAATTCATTTCTTCACCAAATCAAAAGCCCATCCAAACCCCAAAATCCAAGAATAGAAAGTGTATAAATAGGAGCTAGTTTTATGTAATTG
>NC_029775.3:39764042-39765166 GCF_000817695.3 Arachis duranensis
GCCCTTAGAGCAAACAAGGAGGAACTTAGAACCATCAAACAGAGAGGATGAAGACCAATTTGTGGGTGAGGAAATGGAAAAGCAAGATGAGGAAGCCTCTGTGGCAAGTGAAATTTCAGTGAAAAAGGAAGATGTGGTGGAAGTATTTGGACATGAGCCAAGGATTCTACATTCACAAGAGCCACTTGAGGTGACAATGAAACATAAAGATTCCCTCCCAGAGGCATTAATGGAAAATCATGAAGGAGAAAGGGAGGAAGACACTCAAGAGAAGTCAAACTCAAGTAAAGTAGAAAATCACATGAAGGAAGTGGTCATGGAACCACCAATTCAAAAGGCTCTGGATGAAGATCAAACTCCAAAAATCACACAGCGACCAATTCATGAATCCAAAGAAGTGAAGGCAACTAACAAAAGCACCAATCCTGTCCCTGAACGAGCAAGCAAGCTCAATCAAGCCAAATTCAAAAGGAAGCTTGCTGAGAAGAGGCCAAGAGAAGGGACAATAGCTGAAACTTCTCCCCTCTTGGAGTCATTCCTCTTAACCAACTGGAAGAAGAGGAAGAAAGTGAAGAACAACATGTCAAGCTAATGACACTAAAAGAGCACTTGTTGGGAGGTAACCCAACCGTAGGTATAATTTCTCTTCTCTGCTTTGTTTTCTTTCTTTGCTTTGTTTAAATTCAATAAATGGGCATATGGTTACATTCTAAGTTTAGTGTTGTCTTGCAACAAACTGTTTTCCATCTTCATGGATGATTGCATCAATTTTACATGGAAGTGTCACACTAAGAATCTAAGTTTGGTGTGCCACTTAATTTTTTTTATGCAAATCATCCAGCAACACCACTTGTTTACATAATCATAATGCCGCTGCAGTGTTATTGTTTTTAGTTAGACAATTTTAGTTTTCTTGATTGTTTTAGTCATTTCCTTGTTTTTAATGCTTTCTTTTATTAACTGTGTTTGTTAATACATCACCCAAACATCCTTACTCATGACAGATTCTTCACTTGGTGATTGTATTTAACAAATAACAGTTTCACTTGCTTAGTTTTAATTCAAATAAATTGACATATGGTTGTATTCTAAGTTTGGTGTTGCTATGCAACAAAATTTGGTTC
>NC_029775.3:39766510-39776848 GCF_000817695.3 Arachis duranensis
ACACTTTGAAGTTGGGGTACACTTTGGAGCCTTAGGCCACGCTTTTAAAAGCGTGGCCCATGACAAAATCAAAGAGGAAAACACCCAGCACGCACACTGCCCTGCCCTTGCCAAGGGCAGGGCAGAATCGTGATGCACATTGAGGATTGGAAGCAAGAATTTCGCTAAGGTAAAATCTGGGCGCTCACAGCATGACTATGCCTCCTTCAAATGGCTATAACTTGAGCTACAGACGTCCAATTGATGTGCTTCCAGTTGCGTTGGAAAGCTGACATTCAGAGCTTTCCAACGATATATAGCAATCCATATTTGGCGTACAATTGAGGCAGGAACAGAAAGCATCTTTAAGGGCTAAAAACAAGCGAAAATAAACCAAAATGCTTCCACCAAGGCTCGAAGAGGGAGACACAAGGAAACCAAGGAAATTAATAGAGCGTGTGTGCCAGCCGTGTTTCGAACACGGAACATCAAAGTGGAAACACTGCCCTGCCCTCGCGGAGGGCAGGGCAGCATTTGGATTGGTGCACAAATCTGGCGCACCACACACAAATCTGGCGCACCAATTCTCTCCTGGCAGCACCAGCGTGCATCGCAACTCAATCCTGGCAGCACCATATTTTTCTGCCCTGCCCTCCGCGAGGGCAGAGCAGCATCCCATGCACCAAGGAAAATTTCTGGCGCACCAATTCTTGATTCTGGCAGCACCGTGGCACGTTCTGGCGCACCAACTTTTCCTGCCCTGCCCTTGGCGCGGGCAGGGCAGCATTTCACGCACCAAGGCCGCACCAGCTTGCACCAAGGATCACCAAATCAAAAGCCCATCCAAACCCCAAAATCCAAGAATAGAAAGTGTATAAATAGGAGCTAGTTTTATGTAATTGAGGAGAGCTCGAGACTTTATTTTTTGAATTTTCCTTTCTACTTGCATTTTAATTTTGAACTTTGGAATTTCTTAGAGAATTAGGAAGGAGAATTGATCTCTCTTCCTCCTGGTTCCTTCTTGAGCACTCTTTACTTTTCTTGCTTTGGATCTTGGGTGAAGAATTGAAGAACTTCTGTTTCAATCTCACCTTGAGATCTCTTCTTTAATTTTCTGCATAATTGAATTTTACTTTCTGTTCATTTCTTCTTCTGCAATTTCTGCAATTTGCTTTCTTTTACTTCTTCTGCAATTGTTCTTGTTGGATCAAGGAAGGATTTGAGATCTAGACTTGTTATCTAGTCTCCTCCAATCCTGAGATCTTCAACATTCTTTTAAATTGCTGCAAATTAAGCACTGCTTTTCTGTTTAGAATTCTTCAAGCAATTTCCATTTTCTGTTTAGATCTGTTGCATGATTTTGCACCTTTTACTTCTCTGTTTGATTGCTATTTACACTTTCCTGTTGAATTTTAATTTCCAGCACCCAACCCCCCTTTACTTTTCATGCAATTTACATTTCTTGCAATTTAAGTTTCAGTTATTTTACTTTCTTGCTATTTAAGTTACTTGCAATTTTACTTTCTGCAACTTTAAATTTCCTGTCATTTACAATTCTGTTGGCTACGATTTCACTCAATTTCACTTCAATGTTAGCTTGACTAAACTAATCACCCACTAAAGTTGCTTGATCCATCAATCCCTGTGGGATCGACCTCACTCTAAGTGAGTTATTATTACTTGATGCGACCCCGTATACTTGCCGGTTAGATCTATGTGTTTGGAAAATTCGTTTTCCGCAAATTGCTCTTATTCCCTTTTCCAGTTAGAGATAAGGCAGCAAAGTGGTTGGAATCATTCACCACGGACAGCCTAACTACATGGGAGGAGGTCGTGAACAGATTCCTTGCAAGATTTTACCTCCAAAAAGAATCAACAGGCTGAGAGCTGAGGTGCAAACTTTTAGACAACAAGATGGAGAAACACTCTATGAAGCCTGGGAGAGATTCAAAGATCTGACAAAAAGATGTCCATCAGAAATGTTCAATGAGTGGGTACAACTACATATCTTTTATGAGGGACTATCCTATGAAGCAAAGAAGGCAGTGGATCATTCTTCAGGAGGCTCACTTAACAAAAAGAAAACCATTGAAGAGGCCATAGATGTCATTGAGACTGTAGATGAAAATGAGTATTTCTATGCTTTAGAAAGAACTCAAAAGAAGGGAGTGCTAGAACTCAACTTTGTAGATGCTTTGTAGCATAAATAGCAGCCTTAACCAAGAAGATGGAGGCCAACCAAGCCTCAGTCATTCAAGACCAAACTCCTCAATAAGAAGGGAATGCACCAGAATCTGAAGGTGACTTGGAACAAGCTAATTATGTGCACAATTCATCCAGAACACCATATGACCCACACTCTAAGACATACAACCCAGGCTGGAAGAACCACCCAAACTTTGGGTGGGAAAATCAACAAAACCACAACCAGGACCATAATAAGCCTTATTCATCAAATCAGCATCCCAACCACAACCCCAACCATCAAACAAGGAACCATAGACCCTACCATAACTCACAAAACACATCATACCATAACAATCAACCCACACACAACAACCTCAATCAAGATGAACCATCGTCAATTATGTAACCAGGTGAGATCAAGAGCAACTTTGAGAGGATGGAGGCTGCAATGGCTCAACTATCATCCCAGATTTCAAGAGCAGTCTCCACCCTCATGGACAGACAAGGACAAACTGATAGAAGGATAGATGCTAATCAAGAGGAATACATGTCAAATATGAAAAATCAAGGCGCAGCAATCTCAAAGTTGGAAGCACAAGTGGGGATTTTGTCCAAGCAAATCCCACTTCCCACACACACATTTCCCAGTGATACCATGACTAACCCAAGAGGGAACTGCAAAGCCATAACTCTAAGAAGTGGGAAGGTTGTAGAGGAAGGAACCCCAAGCAAAGATAATCATGAAGAGGTTGCATCAAAGCATGGGAACAAGGATGAAGGGGAGATCCCAACTTCACCTCCACCAAACCAATCTTGAAGCCCTATGTGCCAAAGGCACCATAACCACAAAGACTGAGAAAAGATGGGAAGGATGGCCAGTTCTCTAAGTTCCTAGAGATCTTCAAGAGTCTCCAAATCAACATACCGTTTGCTGAGGCATTAGAACAAATGCCACTCTATGCCAAGTTCTTTAAGGAGCTTATAACCAAAAAGAGGAACTAGGAGGCAAAAGAAACCATAGTATTGACTGAGGAATGCAGCGCCATCATACAGAAGAAGCTGCCTCAAAAGCTGAAAGACCCAGGGAGTTTTTAAATCCCTTGCATCATAGGGGACATCACTATTGAGAAAGCTTTGTGTGATTTGGGAGCTAGCATAAATCTTATGTCCCTAACCATGATGAGAAGGATGAAGATTGAGGAAGCCAAGCCAACAAGAATGGCCCTCCAATTGGCTGACATAATATTTAAGTTTCCACATGGGGTGGTGGAAGACTTGCTAGTGAAAGTAGGAGAATTCATTTTCCATGATGATTTCGTTGTGCTGGACATGGAAGAAGAGGCCAACACGTCAATTATCCTAGGAAGACCATTTCTAGCTACTGTTGGAGTCATCATTGATGTGCAGAAATGGGAACTAGTCTTGAGATTGCATGAAGAGAAAATGGTCTTCAATCTCTTTAAAGCAATTAGTTACCCCAAAGAATCCATAGGAGAATTGGTGGACGAAATTGTGATCACTATTCTTTGAGTTGTACTCATTGTAAAATTATGGAATTTAGAAATTGGCACGAGTGGACACAACTCCGTTCAACTAACCAGCAAGTGTACTGGGTCGTCCAAGTAATAAACCTTACGTGAGTAAGGGTCGATCCCACAGAGATTGTTGGTATGAAGCAAGCTATGGTCACCTTGTAAATCTCAGTTAGGCAGATTAAATTGGTTTATGGGTTTCGAAAATAGAAATAAGAAAATAAATAATAAAAGGGATAGAACACTTATGCAGATTCATTGGTGGAAATTTCAGATAAGCGAATGGAGATACTGTATGGCTCAAGGACGCCTGCTTTCCCACTTCTTCAACTCAATCCTTCTTACTCCTTTCCATGGCAAGCTGTATATAGGGGTTCACCATCAGCGGTGGCTACTTTCAATCCCCTCGGGAAAATGATCCTCTGCGGCTGTCACTCGCATGGCTAATCGTCTGGAGGCATCACACATGGCTGATGACTACATCCCATCCTCGCAGTGAAAACTACGCTCACGCACTCTGTCACAGCACGGCTAATCACTGGTTGGTTCCTGCGCCTACTGGAATAGAATCCCTTGATTCTTTTGCGTCTGTCACTAACGCCCAGCACTTGCAAGTTTGAAGCACGTCACAGGAAGATTCCGTTGGGGAATCTAAGAGATACACATTCAAGCTCGGTTGCATGTAGAACGGAAGTGGTTGTCAATCACGTGCGTTCATAAGTGAGAATGATAATGATCGTCACTTTCATCATTACACTCATCATGTTCTTGGGTACGAATGAATATCTTGGAATAAGAATAAGAGAGATCTGAATAAAAGAAAATAGGATTGCATTAATACTTGAGGTACAGCAGAGCTCCACACCCTTAATCTATGGTGTGCAGAAACTCCACCGTTGAAAATACATAAGTAAATGGTTCAGGCATGGCCGAATGGCCAGCCCCCATGTGGTCACAAGACCGAATGATCAAAGACATCTAATACAATAGTTGAATGTTCTATTTATAATAAACTAGCTCCTAGGGTTTACATGAGTAAGTAATTGATGCCTAAATCCACTTCCGGAGCCCACTTGGTGTATGTTTGGGCTGAGTTTGATCAATCCACGAGCTGAGGCTTCTCTTGGAGTTGAACTCCGAGTTATGACGTGTTTTGGGCGTTCAACTCCGGATCATGACATTTTTCTGGCGTTTAACTCCAGACAGCAGAACGCCAAGTTACGTCGTCTTTCTTCGAATAAAGTATGGACTATTATATATTGCTGGAAAGCGTCCTTTTTGTCAGCCTTTTTCAGAGTTTTGCTCAAGTCCCTCAATTTCAGCCAGAATTTACCTGAAATCACAGAAAAACACACAAACTCATAGTAAAGTCCAGAAATGTGAATTTAACATAAAAACTAATGAAAACATCCCTAAAAGTAGCTTAAACTTACTAAAAACTACCTAAAAACAATGCCAAAAAGCGTATAAATTATCCGCTCATCAAGAATGCATGCTGGTAGACACTACAGAACAGATAGTTCAATAAGTCATGGAAGAAGAACAATGCGGAGAAACCATTGAGCTGGAACAAGAACCATATGGAGAACTACCACAAGCAACCATGAGGAACTCAATCATGCTAACTACCACAGACAACAAAGATGCAGAGTCACCAAAACTAGAGTGAAAGCCTTACCACCCAGGTTGAAATATGCCTATTTGGGTGCTAACAACATTCACCCAGTAATCATAAATTCAAGTCTGAGTAAGGAACAAGAAGAAGAACTTATCCAAGTGTTGAGACAACACAAGGATGCCATAGGCTGGACACTTGCAGATTTAAAGGGGATCCGTCCTTCAATATACATGCATAAAATCTTACTTGAAGAGGATGCCAAACCCTTAAGACAACAACAAAGGAGGCTGAACCCAACTATGATTGATGTGGTTCAGAAAGAAGGGTTGAAATTGTGGCAAGCAGGGGTGATCTACCACATCTCAGACAGCCCTTGGGTAAGCCCAGTGCAAGTAGTCCCTAAGAAGGGAGGGATCACTGTTGTGGCAAATGAGAAGAATAAATTGATACCCACAAGAACAGTGACCGGATGGCGTATGTGCATTGACTACCGGAAACTTAATGAAGCCTCCCGGAAGGATCACTTTCCCCTACCCTTCATGGACCAGATGCTTGAAAGATTGGCAGGACATGAGTATTATTGTTTCCTGGATGGATATTCGGGCTATAACCAAATTGTTGTAGACCCCAAGGATCAAGAAAAAAATTCATTTACTTGTCCATATGGTGTCTTTGCTAATAGGAGAATGCCCTTTGGATTGTGCAATGCACCTGCAACATTCCAAAGGTGCATGCTCTCCATTTTTTCAAATATGATTGAGAAGTTCATAGAAGTATTTATGGACGACTTCTCTGTGTTTGGGAACTCATACTCTGATTGCCTATACCATCTCGCTCTTGTGCTAAAAAGGTGTCAAGAAACCAACCTGGTTTTAAACTTGGAGAAGTGCCATTTTATGGTGATTGAAGGGGTGGTTCTTGGTCACAAGATTTCAAAAGATGGCATAGAAGTAGACAAGGCAAAAGTGGAAGTAATTGAAAAATTACATCCACCTTGCAATGTCAAAGCAATCAAAATCTTTTTAGGACACGCTGGGTTCTATAGGAGGTTTATTAAAGAGTTTTCAAAGATTGAAAAACACCTTAGCAATCTACTTGTCTCAAATACTCCATTTGTTTTTGATAGAGAGTGCATGGTAGCCTTTGATGAACTAAAAAAAAACTCTCTTCTGCACCTATTATAGCACCACCAAGCTGGGATCTTTAATGTGTGGAAAATGGTCCAACACAAAACTCACCGGCAAATGTACCGGGTCGCATCAAGTAATAAAACTCACGGGAGTGAGGTCGATCCCACAGGGATTGAAGGATTGAGCAATTTTAGTTTAGTGGAAGATTTAGTCAAGCAAACAAAGATTGATTTGAGTGATTTTGTTTCCAACAGTAAGTAAATAGCAGGAAATGTAAAGGGAGAGGGATGAATTACAGAAGTTAAAGAAAATTGAAAGTAAAGGTACTGAATCTTAAAGAACAAGAAATTAAATGATTGAAACTTAAAGTTCAAGAAATGTAAATTGCGGCAACTTAAAGTGCAAGAAATATAAATTGATGCCTTTCAGGTCATCAATGGTCCATCCTAAAGCATCCTTGTGAGCTCTGAGTACATCAAGAAGTTCTCCTTCTTCTTTTTTTGTCAGGGATGAATTAATGATCACTGGAAAACTCTCTGATGTGCCAAGGAATGCATATTTGAGATGGGTGGGTAATGGCTTCAGTTCTTCTTTTTGTACTTCTTCCTTCTTGCTTGGTTTCTCCTCCTTGTCAATAGAGATCTCCGCTGCTTGTTCCTCTATTGTCTCTTGGTTATTTTCCTCTTCTTGATCATGATGAGTAGTGTCTAACATTTCTTCCACCAGGCTTTCTATCATGTCCACTCTCAGGTAATCCTCTTGCTCAGGAGGGTGGTGCATTGACTTGAAAACATTTATGATCATTTGCTCATTGTGTACTCTGAAGATCATCTCTCCCTTTTCCACATCGATAATAGCTCTTGCAGTTGCTAGAAATGGTCTTCCCAAGATGATTGAATTATTTCCTTCCTCTTCAGTGTCCAAGATCACAAAATCCGCAGGAAAGATAAACTCCCTAACCTTTACTAACAGATTCTCCACAATTCCATTAGGTGTCTTGATTGATCTATTAGCCATGACTAATGACATCCTAGTGGGTTTGAGTTCTTCTATCGCAAGCTTCCTCATCATGGACAGGAGCATTAAGTTGATACTAGCTCCAAGATCACAAAGATCCTTGTCTAATATCATTTTGCCTATGGTGCAAGCAACTACAAAACTCCCTGGATCTTTAAGCTTTGGTGGGATTCCCTTTTGAAGCACAACACTACATTCTTCAGTGAGCAGCACAGTCTCCTTCTCCAGCCAACTTCTTTTCTTGTTGATAAGCTCCTTTAAGAACTTGGCATACAGAGGCATTTGCTCTAATGCCTCAGCCAAGGGAATGTTAATCTCTAGCTTCTTGAAAGTCTCAAGGAACTTATGAAAGTGTTAATCCTTTGCTTCTTTGTGGAATCTTTGGGGATAAGGCAGTAGAGGTGTAAGACTCTTCTCCACTTGCAGCTGTCTTGGATTTGGTTCTTCCATGATCTGCTTTCCCCTTCTTCAAATTTTGTGGTTGGTTGTTTTCTTCTGTGAGCTTTTTTGGGACATTCTTGCTTGTTATATCCTTGTTGTTAGCTCCATCTTTCTCTGTTGGTTCTTTGTCACTCTCCATAAGCTTCTTGGTTGCCCCTTTGTTGCTATCCACCAATGTCTTTCCACTCCTTAGTTGTACAGCTTTGCACTCTTCTTTTGGATTAGGAATGGTGTCGCTTGGTAGTGAGCTTGAAGGTCTCTCAATAGAAATTTGCTTGGAGATTTGCCCAATCTGCCTCTCTAGGCTCTTCGTGGAGGCTTCATGGTTCTTTGTTGTCATTTCTTGGTTCTTCATCATCTTCTCCATGAGCATCTCCAGATTATTAATCCCCTGAGAGTCTTGTGAGATTGGTTGATTGTGGGGTGTTGATGGTTGATGGTAAGTGTTTTGGTTGATGGGTTGGTTATTGGATGGATAATGGTTGGAGTTGGGGTAATTATTTTGAGGTTTTCTGTAAGGATTTTGGTTAGTTGGCTACTGGTTGTGATTTTGGTTGTGATTTTCGTGAGTAAGGGTCGATCCCACAGAGATTGTTGGTATGAAGCAAGCTATGGTCACCTTGTAAATCTCAGTTAGGCAGATTAAATGGTTTATGATGAGTTCAAAAATTAATAATAAACAGAAAATAACATAGGATAGAAATACTTATGTAAATCAATAGTGGGAATTTCAAATAGGCGTATGGAGATGCTATGCTTCTCTTGAATCTCTACTTTCTTATTACATTCATCCAATCCTTCTTACTCCTTTCCATGGCAAGCTGTATGTAGGGCATCACCTTTGTCAATGGCTACATCCCATCCTCTCAGTGAAAATGGTCCTATGCTCTGTCACAGCACGGCTAAGCATCTGTCGGTTCTCAATCAGGTTGGAATAGAATCCCTTGATTCTTTTGCGTCTGTCACTAAAGCCCAGCCTTCAGGAGTTTGAAGCTCGTCACAGTCATTCAATACCGGAATCCTACTCGGAATACCATGGACAAGGTTAGACTTTCTGGATTCCCGGAATCCTACGCGGAATACCACAGACAAGGTTAGACTTTCCGGATTCCCATGAATGCCGCCATCTATCTAGCTTATACCACGAAGATTCTGTTGGGGAATCTAAGATATATGCGCCCGGCCTAAGGTAGAACAGAAATGGTTGTCAGTCACGCACGTTCATAGGTGAGAATGATGATGAGTGTCATGGATCATCACATTCATCAAGTTGAAGTGCAACGTATATCTTGGAATAAGAATAAAAGAGAGTTGAATAGAAAATAATAGTAATTGTATTAAAACTTGAGGTACAGCAGAGCTCCACACCCTTAATCTATGGTGTGTAGAAACTCCACCATTGAAAATACATAAGTGAAAGGTTTAGGCATGGCCGAATGGCCAGCCCCCATGGTCTAAGGACTAGGCGTCCAGAGATATCTAATACACTAGTAAAAAGTCCTATTTATAATAAACTAGCTACTAGGGTTTACATGAGTAAGTAATTGATGCATAAATCCACTTCTGGGGCCCACTTGGTGTATGTTTGGGCTGAGCTTGGTCTATCCACGAGCTGAGGCTTTTATTGGAGTTGAACGCCAAGTTGTAACGTGTTTTGGGCGTTCAACTCCGGGTCGTGACGTGTTTCTGGCGTTTTACTCCTGACAGCAACATGGAACTGGCGTTGAGCGCCAGTTTACGTCGTCAATTCCCAAATAAAGTATGGACTATTATATATTTCTGGAAAGCTCTGAATGTCTAATGTCCAACGCCGTTGAGAGCGCGCCATTTGGAGTTTTGTAGCTCAAGAAAATCCATTTCGAGTGCAGGGAGGTCAGATTCCAACAGCATCAGCAGTCCTTTGTTAGCCTCCTTCTCAGAGTTTTGCTCAGGTCCCTCAATTTCAGCCAGAAATTACCTGAAATCACAGAAAAATACAAAAACTCATAGTAAAGTCCAGAAATGTGAATTTAGCATAAAAACTAATGAAAACATCCCTAAAAGTAGCTTGAACTTACTAAAAACTACCTAAAAACAGTGCCAAAAAGCGTATAAATTATCCGCTCATCACAACACCAAACTTAAATTGTTGCTTGTCCCCAAGCAACTGAGAATCAAATAGGATAAAAAGAAGAGAATATACTATAAATTCCAGAATATCAATGAATATTAATTATAATTAGATGAGCGGGACTTGTAGCTTTTTGCTTCGAAACAGTTTTGGCATCTCACTTTTTCCTTTGAAGTTTAGAATGATTGGCTTCTCTAGGAACTTAGAATTTCAGATAGTGTTATTGACTTTCCTAGTTAAGCATGTTGATTCTTGAACACAGCTACTTATGAGTCTTGGCCATGGCCCTAAGCACTTTGTTTTCCAGTATTACCACCAGATACA
>NC_029775.3:39776921-39777665 GCF_000817695.3 Arachis duranensis
TTTTCACTTGGACCTGCATGCCACAAGCACATGGTTAGGGACAGCTTGGTTTAGCCGCTTAGGCCTGGATTTTATTTCCTTGGGCCCTCCTATCCATTGATGCTCAAAGCATTGGATCCTTTTTACCCTTGCCTTTTGGTTTTAAGGGCTATTGGCTTTTTCTGCTTGCTTTTTCTTTTTCTTTCTAATTTTTTTTGCCAATTTTTTTTCTTTTTTTTCGCAAGCTTTTTACTTTTCACTGCTTTTTCTTGCTTCAAGAATCAATTTCATTGATTTTTCAGATCATCAATAACATTTCTCTTTGTTCATCATTCTTTCAAGAGCCAACTGTTTTAACATTCATAAACAACAAGATCAAAAATATGCACTGTTTAAGCATTCATTCAGAAAACAAAAAGTATTGTCACCACATCAATATAATTGAACTAAATTCAAGGATAAATTCGAAATTCATGTACTTCTTGTTCTTTTGAATTAAAAATATTTTTCATTTAAGAGAGGTGAAGGATTTATGGAATTATTCATAGCTTTAAGAGATAGTTACTAACTACTAATGATCATAAAGTAGAGACACAAAACATAGATAAACACAACATAAAAACCGAAAAGCAGAAAGAAATAAGAACAAGGAATGAGTCCACCTTAGTGGCATCTTCTTCTTAAAGGTCCAACAATGTCCTTAAGCTCTTCTATGTCCCTTCCTTGCCTTTGTTGCTCCTCCCTCATTGCTCTTTGATCTTCTCT
>NC_029775.3:39777803-39780569 GCF_000817695.3 Arachis duranensis
GTTGGGAGGAAAGTGCATCCCTTGAGGCATCTCAGGGATTTCTTGATGATGAGCTTCCTCATGCATCTCTTGAGATCCGTGGAGGGTCTCTCTTGCTTACTCCATCCTCTTCTTGGTGATGGGTGATGACAAGTCATCATATACCCATTTTTTAAGCTAATTTCACTTGTTTTGTTAGCATTTATGCACTTTCTTGCATCCTAAGTAAGTGATTTGGAGTGAAAATGCATAACTTCTCTAAATCAAGCAACCACCATGGAATTAATGTTAAATCATGAGGTTTAAGCTAATTTTAATTGAATTTTAATTGATTTATAAACCTCTTGAATTTAGTGATACTTGGAGTGGTTGTTTTGGTTTATTATAGGTGAAGAAAAGAAAAGAAAAGGAAAAGCGTGGCCTAAGAAGTGTGACAAGCAAGATTTAAGTTTGGTGTTGTGATGACAAGTCATCATATACCCATTTTTCAAGCTAATTTCACTTGTTTTGTTAGCATTTATGCACTTTCTTGTATCCTAAGTAAGTGATTTGGAGTGAAAATGCATAACTTCTTTAAATCAAGCAACCACCATGAAATTAATGTTAATCCATGAGGTTTGAGCTAATTTTAATTGAATTTTAATTGATTTATAAGCCTCTTGAATTTAGTGATACTTGGAGTGGTTGTTTTGGTTTATTATAGGTGAAGAAAAGAAAAGAAAAGGAAAAGCGTGGCCTAAGAAGTGTAGCCTCAGGAAAGGAAAGCGTAGCCCAAGGAAAGGAAAGCGTGGCCAAGGAGAGAAGAAGCGTGCCGCAGGCAAAGGGGGAGGCAACATTGCCCTCCACAAGGGCAGACTGCCCTCTAGGAGGGCAACATAAGGGAACCAAGAAGAGAAGGCAACCCTGCCCTGCCCACTCCAAGGGCAGAGCACAAAATGTGCCTTGGGACCAAGAGGAAGAGAACCTTGCCCTGCCCTCCACAAGGGCAGTATCGGGCTCACCAAGGAAAGAATTCAAAGGAAAAATGTCACCCATGCATGCCACAAGATTCGAACAAGGAACCATGAGGAAGCTAGGACTTAAGGTTGATTGCCGTGCCAAGAAACCAAGGAAATTAATTGAACGTGTGCCACAGCCGTGTTTCGAACACGGGATAGCAAAGTGGAAACACTGCCCTGCCCTCCGCGAGGGCAGGGCAGCATTTGGATTGGTGCACGAATCTGGCGCACCACACACAAATCTGGCGCACCAATTCTCTCCTGGCAGCACCAGCGTGCATCGAAGCTCGACCCTGGCAGCACCAAAATTTCCTGCCCTGCCCTCCGCGAGGGCAGGGCAGCATCCTATGCACCAAGGAAAATTTCTGGCGCACCAATTCTTGATTCTGGCAGCACCGTGGCACGTTCTGGCGCACCAACTTTTCCTGCCCTCCCCTTGGCGCGGGCAGGGCAGCGTCCCACGCACCAACGCGCATCCTGGCGCACCAATTTTCTTCCTGGCGCACCAATTTTCAACCTTGGCAGCACCAACGCGCGCACTCCTCAACCTTGGCAGCACCAACTTTTCTGCCCTGCCCTTGGCGCGGGCAGGGCAGCCTCTGGCGCACCAAACTCGCGCCAGACTCGCACCACACGCACCAAGGCCGCACCAACTCGCACCACCATGCATCAATTTTCTGCCCTGCCCTCGCAGCCTCCTAGGAGTGAATCTCATGGGCCGAAAATTTAAATTAAATTCCCATTTTAATTCATTTCTTCACCAAATCAAAAGCCCATCCAAATCCCAAAATCCAAGAATAGAAAGTGTATATATAGAAGCTAGTTTGATGTAATTAGGAGCTTTTTTACCTTCTTTTGAATTTTTACCTTCTGACTTACTCTTGTCTTAGCTTTTGAATTTAATTTTTCTTTGAGCTTTCTTAAGAGACTTGTCCGAGCACTAAGAGGATCAAGGGAGAATTGATTAATCTCCTTCCTCATTTCCCTTCGGCAATTCTACTCTTCTGTTTCTGAGTTTTGGGTGTGTGAAATTGGGGAAATTCTGTCCCAATTCCCATTCAAGCTCTTTGCACCTTGTTTTCTGCATAATTCAATTCCAATTCTGTTCTTCTATTACTTCTTCTTTAATTTTCTGTCAATTGCTTAGTTAATTCAGATCTGGGAAGGAAATTGGGTTTTAGGCTCTACTACCTAAGCCCTTGAGTCCTGAGATAAAAATTCACTTGGGTTCTTCTGTGAACCTTGCTGCACTTTACTTTAATTTCTGTTTAAGCTTTCGTTGCTTCTAATTCAATTCCTGTTTTGTTAATTGTGTCAATTCAATTCTTCTTAGTTTATGTTTTGCAATCCCAGTCCTCAATTCCCTTTTATATTCAAGCCATTTATCTTTCTTGCCATTTACGTTGCTGCAGTTTATGTTTCTTGCACTTTAAGTTTCAGTCATTTACTTTCTTGTTCTTTAAGTTTCTGCAAATTTACTTTCCTGTTCTTTAATTTACTGCAAATCCCCCCTCTCCCTTTACATTCCAAGCAATTTATATTCTGTTAAATACAACCCACTCAACCAAAACTTGATTCGCTTGACTAAATCAACCACTAAACTAAAATTGCTCAATCCTTCAATCCCTGTGGGATCGACCTCACTCATGTGAGTTATTATTACTTGATGCGACCCGGTACACTTGCCGGTGAGTTTTGTGTTGGATCGTTTTCCACACATCAAGTTTTTGGTGCCGTTGCCGGGGATTGAAATAGATTGACAATGATTAAGTGAAGTGGAGGTCTAGAT